>NC_091929.1:19299342-19546842 GCF_041260155.1 Ptychodera flava | reverse complement strand
CTTTCGGATGATTCCGGACAACATGGATGATTTTTCCTGGTGGATAAAGCGGCACATGAGTTGACAGCATTATTGATAAATCACTTGGATGGGCGGCCACATCCACTCTCGTCGGTGATGGGGAGAAGTCTTCGGTACCGGTCGATGGCTGCATGTTGACGTCACGGATTTTGCAGCAACAAAATATCCCTCCACTTATGATAAGCCACTGATGTGGAAAAAAAGTTGTCAAATATTCAAATGGTCAGTAAATATTGATAACATTGAAGAAGATTAGGTTACTAGGTGATGATGTTGCTAGGCAACATTTTGCACACCATCAGGAAAAAAAAAGAAAATTGAGCTCTTTAGCTATCAAACTTTAAAACACTAAGCATTCAAATAGTTGAAGAAATTCAACTTCAACATTGTCGCTCATGCAATGTTATTAACACAGTTGATCACAATTTGTTACTACATACAGCAATGTGTTAATGAAAGTAGCTACCGGTACTGCTGACAGAAAATCAGACAAATTATTATTGAGAAGTGAATTTTAGTCTAGACTGGAAGTCAATGGGTTAAACCCGGAATACAAATGGACCACAGTACAAACAAACCCACAACAAACACGCATAGAAATGAGTGTATTTCCATACGCATTTGTGCATTCGGGTTTGTTTATACCACCATCACGTGATCTCTTCGGTGTACTGGGTGTGAAAAAAAAAGTGCGTCCTTTTCATTCCGGAGTACGGTAGAACTATTGTGAACAATTAACATTGCATATTTTACACTGTTGTGTTTGCCAGGCTGATATTTTGTGTTTCAACAAACTTTAGGGAGTTTCTTAAAACAAATATAATAAAAATATTATCAAAACTTACAACTTGTCATTTCTATGGTATTGTATGGTCACCATATCTGGACTGGACTGAACTGATACGCAAATGATCACAGTGTATTTTCACTTACCTTAGGATCCTGGCTTCTTTTAATGCACGATATCAAATCAGATCTCATATATTCCATCTGTGCAAGACCAATTCGCATCACAATATCTTTGCCAACGACCACAGAGGTCATGAATTCTTTTGTATGTTCCACTGCCGGCATACTGCAAGGAAAAAAATCCATGAGACCATCCCATTAACCTTTTAACCCCCCTATTTCCTACTGTAGAGATCCAACTTTGCCATATGAAACAATAGGATTGGGTCATTCCATAATGGTGAAAGGTATAATAGGAATATTTTGTACACAAACGGAATAGCAACTTTTGCACTTACGGTGTATACGACTTAAACATGAAAGTCTTAAACTTTTGGTCAAACTTTCCTCAGTGAAACTTTCAACAATGCTCTCACCAAATCAAGGATAAAAATCAGGGGTCACCATGCAAAGTTTGGTACTAAAGACAAATTTCCGAAAATTTACTGATATTAGAAAATTCAAAATGGCCATCATCCATAGGGGAAAAATAAAACTTTTGATTTTTGATAAAGTACACTGTCAGATTGTGAATTTTGTTTTTTCTTTCTACAAGAGCTTTAAAATGGGCTCCACAAGTGGTAGGTCAGAAAAGAATTGTAGAAATTTTAAAGTCCCAATATCCCTGAGGTGGATTCTGCCCTATCAGGTTAACCGTGTGAGTGCAATATATCAGTTTTCATAGTGGGCAAGTGAATGTATGTAGGTACTAGTAGGTACTACTAATACAAATACACTGAAACTCTCTTTTTGCCAACTTTTTGTCCAAGCTTCAGTAGCCATAACTTTTGATGTAATTTTCCACTTTTTTGTTTTGTTTTTATAATAAAGTTGCACTCTTCCCCCCTTTCCTATCAGTTCAAAAACTGCACTTCAAAATGTTGTCACCATAGCAACTGTTGGCATGGCAACAAAATATGTTAGCTACTGACCTAAGTAATCCACCAGGGGGTGAGTAGGCGTAGCAGTAGAGAGATGGAAACTCAGGTCTGAGCAATATGGCAAGTATAGCAGCTGTGCCAGCACCAAGGGAGTGACCAACTAGCACCAGATCATAGTTGTGCGTACCCCTGTCCTGAAATTTGAAAATGAAAGACTTTGGAATTAAAAGATAATATTTCTTGAAAAAAAATCTCACATGCACTGCAATGGAAGCAGATATTCTTAAATAGGTCTTTGAAAACACTGGTATGTTTATCCGTTCTTGACTTGAGAATGTGCTCAATTCAATTTTTACTTTCTTTAGTCTGGCTGTCCACTTTGCTCACTGTCTCCTCTTTGCTCAACTGTCCTCCGCTTGGCCGTTCATTCCATGTACCCCAAGATTGTGGTCACTACCGGCCTGGCGGAACCACTTTCACTTTTGGCTTCCTTCAAAGTTTGCAAACTACAGTTTGCCATCCAAACCTTTTCTTTGGAAGCAGACTGGTAGAAACCACAAGTAAATGTTACTTATCTGTGTTGTGAGTTTAATATTTGGTGATGTAGAAGTGACTGAATTGCAAAACGTTTTCAGTAAATCATTTAATAGTCTTTAGTAAATCATTCCACCAGTTTTAGCCTGATTCCCCTATTTCCCTATGACCAGGTCCACAATCACTATTAATAACAATGGGTTTGGGCCAAACCATGACGGTGCAAAGGATAAAAGACATCTTCATGTTTATATTATGGTGATGCTAATCACTTCTACTTTGCAGAAACTATGATCACCATCTTCTAAATAATTTTAAACGCTGTTTCATCTAGTCATTTACCTTATCATGTCCAAAAGCTTGGGCGAGAAGAAATTCACTTTTGAGCTTCCTTTGAATATACACAGCAGCTTCAACCATACCCTGTCAATGAAACGCGTGGAACAGGTGAATGTAAAATGTCTGTGAACTCAGTCATTAAACTACCTTCATTTGCATAGAATAAAACCTCCATCAGACATGCATGACCCACAAGAATAGTCACACATATATATGCATAACCCCAATCCTACAAGTGGAAAGGGATTGCAGTAACCAAGAAGCTGACACTCAGGGGGCTATTATCCTGCAATGTCAGTGCAGTAGGGTTGTTATAAATTACGTCATTGTTCTCTCATTAATATGCAAAATTGAATATTTGTCCCCATTTTTACATTATTTGTTGGATGCAATGAAAAAAGAGGTCATAAAAGAGGAACTCTTGCAGCAGTCTGCTGTTGTTGCTGTTATATATGAGCTGTCCTTTAAGGTAGTATGAGCCTCGAATGTGAAAGACTTGTGCTCAAACTATCCTACATTTTGAACATTTAGAACAATAGAATGTGATCGCAATGAGGTGTTACCGCACCATTTGAGTTGTTCATGTTGTTGCTGCACTGCTGTTACCGCATTGTTTTGAGGCGTCAGTGAGTTCCCGCAAACGTGTTGCCGCAGTGTTTGCGGCAATAAAACAATTGGAAGTGGGCATGAGACAATAGATATCGCAGACCTTGCGGCAAAGAACAAGGCTACCGCACAGTTACCGCAAGGTTTCCCACATGCTGCAAAATGCAGTTACAAGTTATGTGATGCTGGTACTGTAAATAAAACTTTCAACCATTCTCTTTCAAAATCAAGAATAAAAATCAGGAGTCACAGAGTGTGGTACTAGAGAAACAAATTACCTAACATTTACCAATATTTGTATTCAAAATGGCCCCCATACATGTGTTATCTCAATGGGAGAAAATAAAATTTTCGATTTTCGACAAACTAAGATGATGAAATTTTTTCTTATTCAAAGAGCTTTAAAATGATCCCAAGAAATGGTAAATGGTAGATCAGAAAAGAATCGTAAATATTTGAGAATCTGAATATTTGTCGCCGAGGTGCATTCTCTCTTAAGACAACAGAAAGAGCTGTCTCACCTTGTGACCAAGCCAGTCATCTGGTACTCCGTCTAACGGAAGATGCGATATGTCTGCACTCAAATCAGTCAGACAATCTTGAAGGGACAGAGTGCCCCTCACTGAAATCACAATTGTTTTCCGTTTGTGATCGACTGCTATGAAGAAAGGTGTTTCAGAAACCTGTCAGATGGGAGAAAGACAATATTCTCATTAATGCGCTCTCAGATTGTATTTACCGGTACAGCAAATTCTCATTTTATGGCGGTCAAATTTTGAGGATAAAAAATGAAATTTGCCTGTATGATCAATTATTTTATTCAATCGCGCCATACATTTTATTGAATTTTGATATTGTTTTTTCTTTAAAATTTATCTAATTACGATAAATTTTCACATGTTAAATCATCTTTTATGTTTGTTTACACATATATATACATACATACATTATGTACGTATACAAATATATAAAGTGTTGAATTGTGTTAAATATATTAACATATAAGGCATGTGTATATTGATATACATTTTCACAGGTGTTGCATTGTATGAATGCTCACATACATATATACAGACATGTATTATATCATATAATATATATATATATATATATATATATACATATATATATATATATATATATATATATATATATATATATATATATATATATATATATATATATTCCACACATATATATTACACACACATATATTTGGCAAGAGAATGTTTAGCAATGCTGAAAACACTAAAAATTGTTATACAGTTAGTTGCAAGACTGCATTGCATATGAAGGAAACATCACAGAAAAATGAGAATTGTTGTTAGTATTATGATATTAGTCTTGTTGCGTGTAATGGAGCAGGTCCAACAACTATTTGACCTTTGAACTTTGTGCAATGTCGCTTGCAGTTAAGGTGTTTCACAGACATGGTAACCATTGTGGTGGCCATTTGAGGCTGAAAATTCAACTATCAGACGTTGACATGCATGTCAGCCATTAGCATTAGCATTGTGTGGGAAGTTTCCCCATAAGACAGGTCTGGTTAGTGTGCTAATGAAGTCCAGGTTGCCCCATTTCTATGCACACATATCTGGAGTCACAGTACCATTGAAAATGGCTGGGTTGAATGAAGTTATACGAGTGACAAAAGGACTGTAGGTGAATGTGTTATTAGGTCAAACTTTCACTGTGACTTCTCGGATCAAAATACATAAATTAGTATTAGTAGTATTGGTGTATGAAAGAAAGTTGGACTCCTTCCAAAATGCCAAGTTGACAGAAGACTCAAAATACGGTGGCTTCAATCGGGGTTCGAACCCACAACATACGGCATCCAGTCACCTAGCGGAGAAGCAACCGCTCGGTCAAAACTTCAATTTCAAATTTTCCTACCTTTGTGAGTCCCTGAACTTTTTTGCTTCTCTTTTAACTACATGTACATCGATCCGATGTATTATTGATATAGGTAAAGAAAATGGTTTGGGTGAAGATTTGAAATATTTCAGCGATATACACTGAATTCAATCTTTCTTACTGCGATAAAATATACAATGGAATGTAACACTATCAAAATAATGTATATCAGCACAGGTTGAACAGGTCGTAAGTGTCAAAACGCGTTTTTCAAAAATTGCAGTGAGTGGCCATTGTGATTGTCCAGCAAGGCATTCTGGGAAGAGTCAAACTCATTTGCATTTAAATAGCGGTTTGAGCACAAGCAAGCAATGAATGCCACAACGAATACTGGGTCTGCAAAGTCAAGCGATGTCAAGAAAATTTACATGTGTTAGTGTGAGAGAGACTCAGGGGTCGTGTCATATTTTATCTTTTACAGGTGTTAAACATAAACATCACTTTGTACAAGTTGAGACATTTGTTACCACAATTTACGAGACATATGTCCACCCACATATGAAACACACTGTGTGATTGGCTGATATACACCAGACACTACTGTCTGGCTGTGGTACATCCAATTAGCAGCTGTTGTGCATTTGCCACTGAAATGGTTGATGACTGCCAAGAGACTTGAGTGTTATTTATGTGCAGTACAGGAGCCACTTACATTGGATTTCTTGTTTTGCAAAGTTCAAAGCAAAGAACATTTCGAGAAAATTTCTCTGATTATTGACTTTTTTCAGATTGTAGAGACATTTCAACCCAAAATTTGCAAAATGTTCCCGAATGTTCAGAAACTGTTGCAGATATATCAGGCAAAACAAGACACCACTGTACGGGTAGGCTGCACGTTCTTCCCTTACCCATTTATTTGCATTGGTATAAACCATGCCATAGAAAGCAATGGGAAATGGCACTGACAGAAATGAAATAGGTGGAGCCGCTATGCTTTGGAGGGACAGAAAGATGACAGAGTGAGAAGATAAAGATTGGTGAAACGTGAAAAATAGAGAGACGGGTTTACTTTTACAGTGGAATTCAGGTTTTGGCAACCTAAATTTTCAAGATCACAAATTTATGATAATGCCTAAAACACGGAAATCACAGAGGTTCACAAATAGTGATATGTCACGAGAGTCCATTTTTTGAGACCATCATGGAAGCCATGATTTTTTTTGATCTTGTTGAAGAAGATTCTATCTCTGATTTCATATCGCACAAAATCAGAACAATGGTATGGGAAATGTTGATACCGTGAACCTTATTTTCTGTGAAGTGTTCGTAGGCAATACAAATTTGTGAAAATGGCAGACATGATATAGACAGCATTGAGATCAGCAGAGGAAAGAATTGTTAGTTATTCAGAGAGTGATCAGCGCCTATACTCAAGAGAAAAGTTTGTTAATTGTATCATTTTATTTTACTGCGCAAGATGAAAATGTTGTTCAAATATTGTGTTCGTTTTACCATACTCTGCTTTTCCGTACTTGACCTGGTGCTACTCCGGGTCGATCCAGAGATACCATCCGGAAAATCTCTGTCACTTTCCGCGGAATCCTGCTCAATAGAATCTAAGTCCTGAAAATCCGAAACAAACTTGTCAAAAAATTTCTCCTCAAGTTCCTGGGAAAACCATTCTTTATCGGAAAAATTGTGTCCATGCATATTGTCGTGTTCCGTGTATAAGTTGTCTTTCCCTTCTGGGGTTGTTACTTTCCCGATTAATTCTGTTCCGTTATTCCTGTCCATGGTTAAATCCCTATTAACCTCTGGAATATAATCCCCGTGACAAATTTGTGATGTACTAACCGCTGAGTGGAAGGTTGCATAGGTGATCTCAGACTCTGGAAGTCCGAGTTGTCTTTTTAAAGCGGTAAAATTGCATTGGCAGCAGTTGTCTTCGTCAACCACTGTGGCTGCATTCTTGAAGTTACAGCAACAACATCTGGAAGAGAAAGACGGAAAAAAATGGGTTGGAACTTGGATTGAGGGTCCAAATGACAGCATAGATCTGATCCACACGGGATAACACAACATAATGAGGAAATTACTGTGGAAAGCTCCAGAGATTGAGGGCAGCTCATGCTAAAGGGCTGATTGTATAGAAACAATTTATCACAATTTACAGTGGCAAGCAGAGTTACTAGCTACTTTGAGCCAAATGTGTGTCTGTACTATAAAATGTTTCATGAAAGGGTTTCGTTTTAGGTAATACAGAGTATAATGTTGGTTTATATCATGATGCCATAGCAGCATCATACATTTGAAATCCAAAAATCTAAACCTTTGAATGCTGTAATTTTTTCCCACCAAAATTTTAGTGCAACATTTTACCAATTTTCAAGAATTTTTCTGTAATTTTTTTTATAATTTTGGACCAAAGGGACATCACATTTCATTTGCTACAGTCTCTTATCAAAATTTGGCGAAAAATCTGAAAAAATTCACTGTGGTATATTTTATACAGATGATCAAAATTGACTGTGGTGCTCAAAGGGTTAATCCTGTGTTAACAAACCTTACAAGACAGTACAGTGGGACTCATGATCATTTACATAAAAGTTCACATTTTGTGAAGCTTTCAATAGCAACTGCAACCTTCCAGAAAAAAGCCCTATTTTAAGAACATTCAGGCAAAATGTAAGCTTTCAAATTGAAAAAATTCTGATATAATCCATTAATTTCCCAAGACAGAAATATGACAGATTCAGTGTAGGCACAATATCCAATAATATAAATCAAGACAATAAGATAGGGACCTCTTCATTTACTTTGCAATGGAAGGTCATGATATCGTGACTTTCACCGTGTAATTTGACTTTTCTCGTTATTATTATCGTACTGTTTTACTGACCCTTCATGACCTTATGTCCTGGTATCTTTTCATGGTATGCAGTTTATTACAATTTCATTATTTGGCGGCATAGAACTATGATGTTTTGCTTGAAAATGATATAAAGCTGAAAATTTGGAAGAGGATTCAGTGAAGATGATTGTCCTTTACAGAGCATTCGATCAAGGCTTGGATTCATACTGGCAAAATATGAGGACTTGAGGTCGTGTACGAGTCATGAAAATAGCCAATTTATTTAATATTCTGTTTGACTGAACTTCTTCACTGTATCACGACACTATTCTACGCAAATGGCTGGTTCCTGCTGTGAGAATTAAAGGCACCATAACCAGCTAAAGTCAATTTGAATTCATCCAACTCACCGACACTGCTGAGCTAATTTGCATAATCCCGTAGCTTTGTTCATAATCATGTACAATGGCCAGCCATAAGCCGCTACTGCATACTTAAAATAGTACAGCACATCTTTGAATTCTTCTTTTGTCACCTGGCAACAAGGTGACGAGATGGAGAAGAAAAGGACAAGGCTTGTTAAAATTGAAATAAAATCATCCTTACATCCTGGAGGTACCTGTTTGGAGAAATGGTAGGGGTGTGTGCCCCATCTCAAAACACTGTACCCATTTGAGACCTAAACTTTTGTTATTTTAGGACCCCTTTTTGGACGTCTATGACCTTTGACCCTAGTAAAAATCATATTGAGGAAATTTGGAAAGCATTATGGGGCAAAAACTCAGCTTGCATGGCCAGGGCACGCAAAGTCTTCCACTGATTCATTGTCTCTGACTGAAGTTATGATTTGCCAAAAACATACATAGAAAAACTCAAACTTTGGTGAAAGTACCCATATGTCTAACTTCAAACTCAACTAAACTTTGATGGATTAAATCATACCCTGATTTAGACCGTCATTACATGGCATACATGTACATCGCTGAAAAACCCATCTCAAAGGTTGACACGTATACGTATTGGCAATTAGCGAAAGTACACTCACATTTGGTAAATTGTTTCTCTGGTACCAATATTTGCACAATGACCCCTGATTTTTTATCCTTTATGTTCAAAGACACCTTGAAGATAGTTTGAACAGAAGTTTAAGTGCCTCAGTCTTCAAGGCTCTCCCTTAAAAAGCCCAGAGCCTGCTGTTTCTGTGTGGAGTTCAATGACATTTGAACTGCATCACTGTGTGCAAAAGCATCTGTCCATTTCTGCACTTAACGTAGAAAGCGCCTCAGGGAAAAATATTCAGACTCAAATTTAAATGTCTTTTCTGATCTACCACTTGTTAAGGCTCATTTTAAAGCTCTCAGAGAAAGAAAAATTTCTCTGTCTGAGTTTTTCGAAAATCAAACATTTTTTATTTTATTCATCCCTATACCGGTACAGTTAACACAGGGATGGCAGCCATTTTGAATTTCAAATATCAGTAAGTGTTTGGTAATTTGTTTCTCTAATACCAAACTTTGCACGGTGAGCCTGACTTTTATTCTTGATTTAACAAGAGAAAGGTAGAAACTTTCATTGAGGAAAGTTTCAGCGAAAGTATAAGTCTTTTACTTTCGAGACACATACTAATGTACCATAATATGAACATTCTAAGATAGAATTTGAGCTGGAATCACCCAAGGGCATTTAGAGAATTGGCAAGATTGTATGATATGCATGTACCGGCATGCACATTTGTACCGGTATATCAGACAGTCTTTTGTGCATGACTATTGTCGATGTCGAATAATAAAATTGCATGGATGAGATTTCCTTTGAATTTTTTATCTGAGTTGAATGATGAAAGTCATAAATGGATAAGTTGAATATCAGCTTAATCAGACTAGATGAGTTGTTCAAAGCAAGAAATGCAGAATGCCGCTGGGTTTCAGTAAATTGATGAAACTTTACAAAACAGTATAAATTTATTTTCAAACAAAAAGCTGAAAAAGATTAGCCGTTTGGGCAAGATAAATATGCCCTCACTTTTGTCTTTTTATTTTACATTTTATTCCGGGAGGGGGAGGGGGAGGGGCAAGGAGGAGGGAAAGTGTCTCAATTAATTTTTGCCATCAGCAGAAAGACAATAGGTGGAAGCCTGATTTTTGTTTGAACCTTGCATCCCCCATATTTGGTACAAATTTAGCATCTGCTATGACCAAGTTGGACCTCTGCACACAGGAATAGGGGTGATTTTCCATCCTGGAAGTAGCAACTCTGTGTTTTGTAAATTAAATAAAAAAAGGACAAAAAAAATAGATTTGTTTCTGGTCAGTGCGTGCATCATTTCAGGAGCTGCACATCATGTTTTTTTTCTCATAAAAAATTCTGGAGTCAGAATTTCATGTGGTGGCCGGCCTCAGGTCAAAGTTTTTATGATGCATGTCCAAAAATGCTAAAAGGAAAACGGAAGTAATATGCATCCAGTGATAAAAGACAAGAACTGTTGCATCAATAGTTCCAAACCAGCATTGTTATGAATAAAAAAAAAAGAAAAAAAAGAAAAAGAAAATCGCGTTATTGTGTCACTTTTGATGAATGTCAAGGACCAGAAACAAATCTTTTTCCTTTTTTGGCCTAAGCTTGTATCTTGCTTTTTCCTTCTAATGAATATTTTGACCTGTTTTCTTTCAAGGACAAATTACATCTAGAGTAAGGTATTTTACGTGACTTGATTTTCAAATTTCAGTACTTTTTGAAAACATTGGACAGAAGCACTATCTGTTACAGAGCTACCTCAATAAGCAAGATGTGATTTTTATCATGAAGTTAAGGGGTTGTCCATTTTCTTGTGCACAGGTATCGCATGCTTAGGGAGACTTATCTGTCAGTACTGCTTTTTTTGACGAGCAGAATGCATTCACGTATATGGACTTTGTATAAGCTGTGCCATTGAAATCAGCTGAATGAGAAACTGTAAGCTTTCTTCCTACCTGTCCCCTCCAGCTATACAGAGAAATCATCATGGTTATAAGTTGGAATTTGTAACTTATGAATGCACATACTGATCAGGAGGATATTTCAACAAGATTTGGGGTTCTAACAAACTCAATGGCGGTGATGAAATGAATATGAGCAGTGGCAACAGCGTTTGACTGTCTCTTTCTGCAAGTCTCGTCGAAGAAGACTAAATTTTTCGGGGTTTTCAAAAGTAATCCTTTTTATACCAAGTTGACATTTTGTCGAGTAACTTTGTGCACACACTTTACCATCTAATAAAATATGAAAGTTTCTATTAAAATAATCAATACAAATTTCAGACTTTCAAAGGGTACTGAATTGAAGACGTCTAAACCCAGTGCAGCTTGTTTAACCCTTTGAGTGCCAAATTCAATTTTTGTCACGTTTATAAAATGTAACCCCAGTCAAATTTTTTCAGATTTTTGCCAAAATTTTGATGAAAAACTGTAGTCAATGAAATATGATGTCTGTTTGGTCCAAAATTATCAAACCAATTATAGGAAATTCACAAAAACTGATAAAATGTTGCATTAAAATTTTGGTAGGAAATATCACAGCGCTCAAAGGGTTAATATAGGTTGATCCACAGACATTGGGCACATTTTCAACAAAATTCAATGGGCACCATAACAATTTGGGATATAAGGTAATAATATGCAAGGGAAAAAAGGAGAGAGTCTTTAAAGCAAAACTTACTGGGTCCATGAGATTTAAATGTTTGGTCTGAGGCGTGATAGGAACCCTGATAAAAACTGGTAAATATCGTTGGATTGGTTGGCGACGATCAGTCTGCGCCGTCTCTTTTGCTCTTCCCTCAGCAACATAAAGCCTGCTATGATGTCCGACGGAACCACGTCCAGTTCATGGAAAAATTCTGAAAATAGTTTTGCTATTTCTGCGAAAGAATTCTGCGAGAAAAAAGAAATACAAAAACAAACATGTGAACAATACTGGTAGAATTATGCTGTTTCTATGGTAACCTTGAGAAAAAATGAAACCCAAATAATTGTAAATATTCAGAATCTGCAATTTGTTTCTATAGTGCATTGTGAACCTTGATTTTATTTTTGATTTGGTAACAGTATGGTTAAAAGTTTCATGAGGGAAGCTTGACAAAAATTTGAGCATTTCACTTTTGTGGGCACATAGTATCTTACTAACATCACAAACTTACGATTGGTTACTGTAGTCTTGCCTACCTGTTTAGATTCCCCAACCCCTGCACAGCAGCATAGAACTCGAAACCTTCGATCCCAATTAGCTTCATACAATTCCTGTGTTACTCTGAAAGCGTAGAGAAGTGTAAATATCATTGTTGATGCCAGATATTACAGGACAATGCAATTGAAGTTTACAAAACTCCAGAGGATACCATTCAGCGGTGAATGATCCCTGCATATCCCCAAATTCTATCAATTCAATATATAATTTTTTTTATAAGTCAATACTTCACATATTTATTTTTTTCTGTTTATTCGGTGTGTTTCTTTTTTCATAGTCCTAGTTCTTGACTGTGTTCACCTTTGAGGGAATAATGTCAATGAAGTTATCATTATTATGATGAACACTGCTTCTTCTATCATATTTTGCGGCATTCTGAATCTCAAAAACCTGATTTGTGAACTCTATAAAAAAATAAATTCTCAATTTGAATGTAAAATATAGGTGGTTACAATATGAGTAACGATTAACCCTTTGAGTGCTGTGATTTTTCCAACCAAAATTTTAGTGCAACATTTTAACAATTTCTATGAATTTTCCTGTACTTTTTTTTATAATTTTGGACCAAATGGACATCACATTTCATTTACTACAGTTTCTTATCAAAATTTTGGCAAAAATTTGGGGAAAAAATGACTGGGGTATACAAAGGCAGCAAAAATTGACTTTGGTGCTCAAAGGGTTAAAAGTACAAAATAATCCTGCAGCAAAAAAAAGGATTCTGAATGTACAAAATCTAGCAATAAATGTTTGCCAGATAGACTGAATTTGACCTTGACAGTGTGACATTCTTTTTGCATTCATGAATATCACAAATCCCTAACTGCTTGCGGTAGCTGGAAGCAACTATGAATAACAAGTGCGTATCAAGAGTCGAGTAGCACACAATCACAGCAGGCGTCCGACATCATCAGTTATACCCGTCCCTAGAGACCCGTCTGTTGATTTTGGGCTACCTGCTCTCCGGGAATGACGAGAGATGTTACTGCACGTGTGTTGTAAATCAGGAATTTTTAACGAGTGTTCATATTCCTGTCACAGATGCGAGATGACACGTTCCGATAAAGCCTTTCCTGAAAAGGAGATTATTCCCGATGGCATACGGAATGACTCTGGGAATGACTCTCGCTAGGCACAGAAATCAATCATAGGAATGCAAAGCACTCCGAAGACTTCAAATGAATTATGTCTCTTGGTTGATACATTTGATAAACTGAAATCTCTTTTGATAAAAACATGTACATCATTGTATAAAATACTGATTATACCATTTACCAGAAGCTATTGTGCATGTCAAATTACAAATCTAAATATTTTGAATCTAAATTTTCTATTTTATTTTCATTTTTTAAATTTTTTTTGTAAATTTGAAAATTAAAAATTAAATTTCAAGTATTTTGGGAAGGCAATCTTCAATTAGGGACAAATGGTTATTAGGTTGACAATATGAAGGTAAGATTTCATTTTTTGCACGCAAAAGCTGCTTTTTCCAACAAGCTGAACTTTGCAACCCGTTTTTGTAATTCTTTTGAAAACATAATTAAACTTTTATTATGTGAAACCATTTTGTAAAACTGTGAAAGCTTGGAGTCACACTAACGAAGAACATAATTATTGATCTTGATTTTCTGAGGGGAAAATCGTACGATCCACTGATTTTTAAAATAGGTCAACCAGTTCTGGCAGTAGTATTGGGTTAATGTAGGTGAAATATTCAGATCACATACAGTGTAAAGGTTTTATGTTTCTAGGTTATAGAAAATTTAGTACATGTATGGCACCGGTCGCAACTAGTTTATTACTCAGTGTAGTCAAATGCATGCAATAAATGCTGCTGTTGACGGACATTGGGACAAACTTTTCCCTTTTTCACCTGAGTTTGTAACTCAAGCTTGCAATTAGATCCATTACATGTTTATTTATACCTTCACTTTGAACATCCAGGTAACAATGTACCGATGTCATCTTTCATGTATTAAAGAGAATTTCTGAAAGACTTGTCAAAATTTAAGACAAATGTTCAATTTTGCATATCAATGATAGAACTCCAATATCATGAGGAATCTGCCACTTTGAATTTATGTGTAACAAACATACCGGTTATGTCATGCAAATATCATTTGAGATTCATTGCACTTGTGAAAAAAAATAAAAATGAAAAAAAATTAAACAATTGCATGTGACTATAGATTGAAAGTATACGAGATGTCGTCCGTTGATATACAAACGTTTCATGGTTGAGATTTTGTTCCTAGTGCCTGTGAAGAAAGCATTTTCAGTTGAAAAGTACAGTTGTGCATCCATGATATAAATCAGTAGAATTCTATGGGGCCGTCGATAATAAAAGCTGACGCACAAGAAACGTAATTCCTTCGTTTTACTTGAAACCCCCTCCTCCCCCCTCAAAACGAAAGTTTTTATGCAAAATCAATTTCGTATTATGATGCCGTTTCTGACAAACCCACACGCACCTCTCCGATCCGCACTCCCATGAAAAAATACCGGAAGGGCACATTATAATAAACCTCCACTTTACGCGTTTCACATTTTAAGACAGAACATTTTAATGTATTTCGCACGTAGGAAAATGTGTTTCACATACATGTTTCATGTTGAAAAAGCATAGAAGTTTTTATTTTACATTCATGTCTTTTCGTTTTCTTTTCTGTCTCCGTATTTTGTGGTCATTGTCCTCGATGAACGCGAAGGTAGTTTTGCGTTCTCGCTGCAAAGTCGCACTTCGAAAACAATAGAAAATCCTTATGCGATTTTGACGCACACAAAAAAATGAGCTTTTCCCACCCCCCCCCCCCCCCCCCCCCCCCCCCCCCCCCCCCCCCCCCCCCCCCCCCCCCTTAAACGAAAGAATTACGTTTGTTGTGCGTCAGCTTTTATTATCGACGGCCCCTAAATGCAATCATATGAGGTTATTGGGAGACACTGAGAGTTTGCCGTAGGATATTACCTCTCAGTAGATTGTCTGATAAAAAGTGGAGCGAGAAACATGACACTCAGGTACTCGTGCATAACTCAAAATTTTGGCAAAAACCTGAGAAAAATTGACTGGGGTTTATTTTATAAATGGGACAAAAATAGACTTTGGCACTCCAACGTTTAATTTGCATCTTAGATTTGTGACAACCTGGTCAGAGTCGTGACCATTTTCATGCTATGTGAGAAGTTTTTTATTTCAATTTCCATTTCCAGTATGGAGTGCAAGCTGGGACGAACTTTGCTACAGCCTGCACAACAACGGTACATATACAGAGGTGCAAGACAAATTCCTCAGGTCCCTCAACACCAATCAAATAGAGCATGGAGGCATCTGCAAAAGGTAATGCATTTCAGACACCTGGCAACAGACAATAAATATAACAGACGATATTCCACACTGCTTGTTAAAGATCATAAAATCCCAACATTCTTGACGTTAGATGTATTATAGTATTTCTCACTTTGCACGGCTTTGCCGTCTTTCCACACGGCTCTTTGATCTCTTCATGGCCTCCTGTTTCTTGGATGCTTTAAGTTTGACCCAACTCCGACCCGCCCTGTCAAAAGTACACCACAGAATCCCCAGCAGGGCAAACATGACGAGCCAATTACAAATAACAACACCTGTCAGAAACAGAAAAAGAGATCCGGTCAGTGATGATCAATTAATTAATTAGCTAATTGACTAATAAATTAGTGGGCAAATTGATGATTAAACCAATTCATCAAAGCCATTATGAGAATAAACGGCAACACTCATCGTTTCTACATTCAGCATTTTCGGTAAAGATCAAAAGAACATGTGTGTTAAGGTTTCCCAGGGTTGTAAAGTCATTAAAACCACACCTCCTTTGGTACAAAATGGTACAAAAATTCAGAGACAGTAAAAAGTAACCAGTGTTCCAACACCTTACCTGGTACACCTAACGGTACATTCCCTATCCGTAACCCTTTGAGTGCTGTAATTTTTCCCACCAAAATTTTAGTGCAACATTTTACAATTTTATCAATCTTTCCATAATTTTTTTTGATAATTTTTGACCAAATGGACATCACATTTCATTGGCTACACTTTTTCATCAAATTTTGGCAAAAGTCTGAAAAAAAATGGCTGGGCTTTATTTTATAAAGGCGACAAAAATTGACTTTGGCGCTGAAAGGGTTTATATAAGGGACACTAGCTGTAACATTTGATAATATTGTTGTTTTGTTTCACATACAGAACAAGGCCATTCTCTTCTTCTCATCCCTAGAGTACCAGCATATATGTTGGCCATGCCAATAAAGCATGCTGTGTACAACAGGCAATGTTATTGTACGGGTAGTTGTGTGAATTCTAGTTAACACCTAAATGTAGTCATCAAATTTGAAATTAATCAAGTATACAGGCTGTGTTGACAAGATGAACACAGGACGTTACAAAACACTGGAAATACAGAAGACCATTTTCCCTCCTAACGTTGGGCTATAATTATCACATGCCCTCAGGCACATAGTCTCCTGTTTGGGTTATAATATATCTTATTACATGTCTTGTACATTGAACGCCGCATGCTCCATAGTATTCGATGGTAACATGTTGATGACGTCGCAGGCCGCATAGTCATCACCGTTACTATTTTCAACTTGACAACTTTTTGATGTCAAAATGTTGAAATCCGATTTTAGGAAAATTTTGCATAAAAATTTGATAAACCTCATAACAGTAGTTCAAATATATCAATGCGCCATAAGTTGATGAAAATTGTTCCATTTTTAACGGATTTTCATCTGAGATGGAAATAAAGCATTGATTATCATTTGCCATTAAACCTAAATATTTTGAGTGAAAACTGTGTAAGAGAGGCATGTAATAAAAACATTATAGCCCAAACAAGGGACTATGTACCCTCGGGGCAGGAGACCATTTGCCCGACATAAGGAGGGCAAATGGTCACCTACCCTGGGGCACATAGTCCCATGTTTGGGCTACAATATAATATCTAATATCGCATTTTGAGGTCAAACAGATATGAGTTATTTTTAATTTTAAGTTTTCAAGAAGGATGATTGTGAAAATTGAGTTATGCCCTCTTTGCAGTGAGCCATCAACATGTTCTTGAAGTTACCAATATTGACTTGATGAACTGTATTACACTCTTTTTTAAACCGGCATAGTTGTTTATTTGACACCTTTTCAATATTTTTTTGTTGTGTGAATCTCAACCACAGTTATTAATACAATTCCCTAAGTTGATTCAAATACACCAAAAATTTTGCCTGTGAACTCAGGCTGTATTTGATAATCACAATTTTGACCAACAAACTGACATCTAGGCATGAATTTTTTTCTCAAAGATAAAATTTCTGGCTTATATCCGTATGATTTCAGAATAGGATCACTGCAGACACAATTCCTGGGGGTTCTAGCAATGTACTCTAACTCTGACTCTGGCCCTAATGGCTCCTTAGGTTGCCGGTGATTAATGTAAAATGCTATGCGTCCACCAATCTTCACTCTTACTACCAGTACACGCTGTGTTGACAGGTTGTACTTTGTACTCAAAAGTTTTTCCAATAGTCGGCAAAATGTCATTGATTGTCTGCCAGAGAAGGGTAGAAATCGCCTCCCTTCATGGTTGAGCAGAATTCTTAATGGAAAAAGTCAATGTATGAAATTTGTGGAAAATGGCTGCCAGTCCAGAATCCAGGCAGGTGACTTTAACCCTATGAGTGCTGTATTTTTTCCCACCAAAATTTTAGTGCAACATTTTACAATTTTTATGAACTTTTCTGTAATTTTTTTGATAATTTTGGACCACATGAACACGACATTTCATTGGCCATAGTTTTTTATCAAAATTTTGGCAAAAATTTGACAAAAATTGACTGAGGTTTATTTTATAAGGCGACAAAAATTAACTTTGCGCTCAAAGGGTTAAAAAGTTGCATGCCTGAACAAAATAGTGACTGCACTAATGGTGTCTGGCATGTTCAGCAGTACTGTATCAAAAATACTGAATAAAGATGTAAAAAGATACAATTGTTATGTCATCATCAAGCCAACCAATTCTTCATAAATGAAAGTACACATCAGTGAAACTTAATTTTCTGTGGAGCAGCTAAGAATTATACAGGTTTTTTGAGAATCTGGATATGAATTAAGTGGCACAATGTATCTATACATGCTAAATAATATCTATGCAAGTTTCATAATTCTAGTTTTTCAAAATGAACACGATTTTCTATCCTTTTAAAGAAAATTAGAACTTTTCAAATGCTTTGGGAAGCTGTTGATGATAATCGCTCCTATGCGATCCAATTATTCAAGTGAGAATCTTTAATTGATTCTAATACAAGCAACTGTCACACATGAGTTAATTAATTAATTCCTACCAGCATTTATCAAGAGGTATTATATAAGGGTGATGGTGGCACTTAAAATTTTAAGCCTTTTTAATTAAAATTATTATTGCTAATTAGGTATATAAATGCATTGTTTTATTAATGGTGGTACATCCAATTATATTTACTGGAGTTTGCAAACAATGATTCTTTTATTTAGAGTTCCCAGTAAGTATATCAGACCAGTTTATTACAGGACAACAGGTGTACAATTGTCTTTCCAAAGCTATTAATTTACTATACTACCAAGTATAAGTTTGTTTATAACAAACACCCTCTCATCTGTACATGGTATAAGGCTCTACTCTTGCTGTAGAAAAACAAAGAATTCAAAAATTCATGATAGTAACCAGGTACTGTTGAAATGATTGCACACAATTAACCTGTCAACCCCTAATTCCCAGTAAACAGATCCGCACTCGCCTTTGATAAACTATGGATATGGGCTAAACCATTGTGGTGAAAGGGTTAAGTTTTGCAAAGCCACATATGAAGTTAGGAAATGTCTTCGTCTGTCAATTTGATGCTGACTTCACGATATTATAATTGTTATTGTAATCTTGTGCATGTGACAGATTGGAATGTCAAGTGGGAAAGTCAACTAACTGTGAAGGGTGAATTAATTAGAATCACAAAGCATGTGTTGACATCCAAGAATATGATTGGTTGATAAGATGTGATTTGCATACACATGATACAATACTGCAATGCCATTGGTTGTTCTTATCATGATGGCAACAATAGACAAGAACACCCTACTTACCTAAAACTGTTCCTTTTGCCATACCAGCTGGACAAAAGTGATAGTGATCGGCAACCCAGACTACACCAAGAACTAACCAGACAAGTTCTACGAATAAAACAGCTGCAAAAAACGAAAACCACAGATTATTAAAGCCCCAATACCTGCAAATTTTACGCATTATTTTCATGATTTTATTTTCAAACCAAAGTTGGTTCTTGTAAATGTGCAAACTGAATGACGTGTATAGAAGTATCACTGCTCACTGATTTGGACCATGCCTACACGTTTTAACAGGTTAAATAATAAACGAGTGCCACACTCATAAAATGGCACCCTCACGTAAGAGTACAAAAATGCAGTATTTCTTGAACATATACACATCATGATCATAAAGGAAACAAGCATAATGCCATTTACTTGAATGCAAAACACGCAATAGCCAACATTTTGTTGTAAACAGTAGTAATCTTCGTTTTCTCTGTCACTTGGTTATTTTTTGAAAATGGCGGGAAATCTAAAGTGAAGTTAAAACTTTTGAATTTACATGCCACTTATGACAGTGTTAACTGTTATACACTTCTTCAGTCTTTAATTCACTCTTATTCAAAGAAAACTTTTGGAAAACTGAGGATATTTTGAGATCGGTTTATTACACATTCGAAGCTATTGGGCCTTTAATTAATGATCTAAATTTAAACTCTGACCTCAAGGATTCGTGTCTACATCTACTAACAAGAGTGAAATATGATGTAAACTGCAAATGTTAAGAAATCAAATATTAATTGTGATATCAAATATTCAGCTGTAGTAACAGCAATGAAACATGATGCTATCAGAAAACATGACTGATTCAGAAGCGATTTTTCATTCTGACATTTAGATTTAGTTTCAAAGCCTTAACCAAGTGATACTTTTAATGTAACGCTTTCAACGAAGTAACGATTTGCTCTTATCTTCTGATGGATAGTTTGACTGACTTGCAAGAAGATCCTGTAAGATATTAACCTTGTCACCCCCAATTCCCTGTAAACCGGTCCATACACACCATTGATAACAATGGGTTTGGGCCAAACCATTGGTGGTGAAAGGGTACCCTACCTACCGGTATACCCTTTCTAACCCTTTCTTTCATCACCAACTTTTGGTCAGACTCTATCATTTCTCAGTAAAGCTGACAAAACAGAGGAAAATTGGGTGATGAGAAAGTGCAAAATAATGCACTGCTTCATAAAAAATTTAAAATTCAAAAGAAATTCAATGATTGCAGATTTTTAAATTTCTATAAAGACCTTGCAATCGTATTAATATAATTTTAAATTCAGAAGAACCCTAAATTTTCACATAGACAGACGACAAACATTATATTTCATGACAGACAGTCCTCAACGACTCCCTAAGTAACATTCATTATTAACTAAGGGTATGAGTCATTCTCTTATCTCTGATATATCTCTCTTTGATATTCCTGTACGTTCTTTATTTTCACTGCTTTGAAAACCCTCCAATATATCTCAAATGGTATTTAAGGTAGAATGCGCCTCAGGGACAGATGTTCAGACTCAATATTTTTCAATACTGTTCCAGTCCACCATAGTGGGGAGTCATTGTAAAGCTCTCTGTTTAAGAAAAATTTTCTCCATCTCAGTTTTTCAAAACTGGAAAATTTCATTTTTCCCTATAGAGCTAAAAGAGGGATGGCAGCCATTTTGAATTTCAAATGTCGGTAAATGTCAGGTAATTTGTTTTTCTGGTACCAAACTTTGCAAACTTTTATTCATGTTTTAATGATTAGAGACAGCTTCATTAACCCTTTCACCACCATGGTTTTTCCCAATTCCATTGTTTTCTATGGTAAAGTTGCACCTGTATACAGGGAACTGGGGGTGAAAGGGTTTAGGAAAGGTTGAGCAAAAGCTGATGTCTTTCACTTTTGAGTCGTTCCTTACATCTGTCTGTTTGTATCTCTTTGTAAAATCTTAAACACCCATCCATATAAAAATCATTTTCCTTGCATAACAATGAGCTCACACCTTACCCATTCATATATATTTCTCTGACAGATAATTGATAAACACTAATCGAAAAGGCAGAATTTACGTGTCAATTGCATATTATTGACACAACAGTATCGAGGATGAGTAAAACGTTTGCATAATCTGTCCACTGTATTAAGAACACAGAGTGACATTTAATTTAATAACGATTAACACTGTAAGTGCCAAAGTCAACTTTTGTCGCCTTTACAGAATATAACATAGCCAGTAACTTTTTTAGATTAAGACAACTATTTCCAGATTTTCCCCGAAATTTTGGTCAAAAATATTAGTCATTAAAAAGTTAAGGGCATTTGGTCCAAAATTATTGAAAAAATTACAGAAAATTTATAAAAATTGGTTAAATGTTACCGTAACACTAAAAGTTTGATAAGAAAAATTACAGCACAAATTTGTTCTCACCTTAACTCATACTCTGAAAAGCTTGTAACTTCATTTCATTCATGATTTCATTTATGACATTTTTTTTGTTTTTTCCATAGAAAAAGCAAACCAAACAATCAAGAAGCTTCTTACAACTGTCTTCAAAGATTTGAGGTAAATCGCCTCAAGTAAGAAGCAATGTGCATGTAGCTATTATCAATTATATTATTCATGACATTTTTATCAATTTAGCATCATCCACATTTATATCTGTCCTACATATCAGTCTTTGCGTCTGTCACGGTCTGCATATTTCCAATCTCACATCATCTCTCTATCTTTGGTGCCAATCTATCACCATCTGTTTCTCTCTGCATATTTCTGTCTGTCTTCGTCTCGCTGAGTATCACCCCAATACCTTGTATATAGCTCCATCCACTCTATTGAAAACACTAGGAGTGGTATATCTAGTGGTGATAGGGTAACTGTCCTTCTCAACCTCTGTTTTGCATGTCTTTTATGTCATCTGCTACTAAAAGTTCACACTTTTCTTTATGTCCTTTTTTTTCATACTTCGAATACCGGTATTTCATATTGAAACTTTGCCAATCCTTTGTGATAGCTGCACCATGGTTAAAACAAAATTGTGTAATTCCTGAACACATCAGATACCGGCATATGACTGTTATAAAAATCTTGCATGGAATTTGAGGAATTGATAGAGGAGTATCCACAATGGCTTCCTACACATCTCAGATTGTAATAAGAATTTTAACATTATATCATCTCCATACATTTTTGGTCCTTACTTTACAGCTCTCTCTCTCTCTCTCTCTCTCTCTCTCTCTCTCTCTCTCTCTCTCTAACTACCATTAGCATCCATTTCTGTTTTCTCAATTCTTTGACTTCCTGTAATTACATGTATTTTTTGTCAATACACATCCCCATCAATACAGTTGATTTTACTCATCATGCACCTACCGTACACTAGCTTGTCTTTCACATTCTTTTTAAGTGACTGTACCAGTTCTGTATATGCCTGATAATTTTATCAGGTCTACGACATTCCCAGTTGACATTTTGAATTCCCAAAATTCAGGCTGATAGAATTACATTTTATTGCAACAGTATTCATGATGCCTTTGGTGAAATGTTTTGTATATACACTAACACTATCATTATATTTTCATTTTTATTATCCAATATTTGGTATCTTCAACTTATTTCAAAAGCATTGTTGCAACGACAATGCAGTTGAATTGGGGATGGGGAAGGGTGTTAAACCAGTACAAGAAGGGCAATAAAAGAATGAAATGAAATGGTATGACTTACCAAGCCTAAAATATAAAATATATTCCATTTTCTCCCTGGGTCGTGTGTAGAGGATGGTACCTCTGAGGCTGAGCCAGCATATGAGTGCTTCAAGTATGATACAGGCACACAGAATGACGATGTAGCCGAGTACATGGTCGTGAAGATCTTCAGCACACTTGAAGCTCCCGTCAAAATTCACTACGTTGAGTACTATGGACAGAATTATCAACCTGAGAGAATAGAGCCGATAAGTCAGTTTTTTACATGGTAATTGAATCAATCAATTCATTGATCAATCAATTTATATAAACAGGCAGTACATGTATAAGCATGGTTAGTTAAGCCTCTAAGTGCCAAAGTCAATTTTTGTCGCCGCTATAAAATATAATCCCAGACAATTTTTTTTCAGATTTTCCCAAAAATTTTGATCAAAAACTGTAGCCACTGAAAGGTGATGTCCATTTGGTCAAAAATTATCAAAAGAATTAAATAAAATTCATAAAAATTAGTAAAATGTTGCACTAAAATTTTGGTGGGAAAAATTACAGCACTCAAAGGCTTAACATCTTATTGATTATTCCGACAAAAAGTTGCAACCTTCCACAGACCATGGTAGTACCTGGTATTTGTAATTGGTCACATAATATCCATCCCAAACTACACGATGGTTTATTTTATTCCAACATTGCAAGCTTTTTTGTGAAATATGGTAACTGTCCCTGATGTGTGCTTCTACCGACTTATCAGACAGAATACAAATCTTGGAATTTTTTGTCAAGATAACACCACCTAAAATATTTTTATTATATGCAGACAATAAAAATCAGTTATCTTAGCCCTCCAAGTGCCTTATATTTAGGCATTCTTTCAACAATAATTGAGATATTTAAATCCCTTAAATAAAGCAACAGTTAGAATGTGGGACATTTTTAGAAAGCTGCTGATCTGAAATAATTATGAAGTCCAACACCACTCCATATCTCTCCATACTACAAGATAAAGCTTCTTTTGATTGGTCCACAGATCCTTCTGTGTTTAGCATCTATTACCTTTGCATGAAGGTCATACAAACTACTCATAAATTTCATCATCATATGAACAAATCAAACTTATATCATCACTAGGCATCTAAAGAAATTCACAGCTACAGTGTATCAGATAAACATGTCAAAGAAGCGGATGTTTTTTTACCAAAAATGAGAAAACTGACAACAAAATTTATGAATGTAAATTCCATTATTTGAACAAATCTGACTAAGGTCAACCTCTCACTCTACAATTCATTAGTTTGTGAAAAAAGGGTCCTAGTACATCAACGTCACGACTTTAGAGTTCTGCGATTCAGACAAAACAGCCAAGTTGCAATCCAATTTTAAAATTGCAATTATTCAAACATGAGTGCATCAAATTATTTTGCAATGTGGACTTGAACTTTAACATGGTAAAGTCAAGATTTGCAGGAAACTAATCTGAGTCATGTAACCTGAATCACTTTATAATTTGAAAAAGGTTAAGTAGATATACTTGTACTTTAGGTTGTTCAAACAAGACAATTGACCCTTTGAGTGCTGTAATTTTTCCCATCAAAATTTTAGTGCAACATTGTACCAATTTTCATGAATTTTCCTGTCATTTTTATATAATTTTGGACCAAATGGACATTATATTATATTAGCTACAGTTTTTTATCAAAGATTTTCTCAAAAATCTGAAAAAAATTGACTGAGTTATATTTAATATAGGTGACAAAAACTGACTTTGTCGCTCAAAGGGTTAATATTACCATTTGTAATATCATTGTTTGCAAGGCAATATATGCAGGAAATGTTTCATTATGAAAAAAAATATTGCCAAGCATAGAACTATTAACTCTTTGAGCGAAAAAGTCAATTTTTATCACTTTTATAAAGTATACCCTAGTCAATTTTTTTTCCAGATTTTCATCAAAATTTTGGTAAAAAAATTGTAGCCAATGAAATATGATACCCATTTGGTCCAAAATTAACAAAAAAATACAGAAAAATTCATAAAAATTGGTAAAATGTAACACTAAAATTTTAGTGGGAAAAAAATTACGGTACAGGGCTAATCATCTTGTACAGAATTAGCCCTATAATCATGACACGTAACATGTTGTAGAAAGTGCTGGGTGGGGTTGGGAGTATACAGTTTCTACATGTACACATATTTTATGCTTGATTTACAAAGTCCCTCCAATCTAAGGCAGAATCAGTAAACACTGAAACTTGACACAGGGTATAATGGTCATGTCTTACATTGTATTGTCCATAATGAAATCTGATATGCTCTTATACACAACTTATGGTTGTACTAGATGGGCAGTGAAATTCAATATATGAATGATATACTGTATGTGACACAGCCTCTGGTTGTACCCGTACATGTATTCATTTGATTGAAATATACCATTACCAGCTCACACCAGCATGTGTATGATTGCTTACAGTCGTTCGAAGTGAGCTCAAAGGTCGTACGGGACCCATACAACCAATTTAAACACTGTATCCAACTTCAAGGTACGATGGTGATTGATGAAAGTTAAAACATGTCTGTCATAATCTACATCATAAAATTTAAATGTTGCAGCTATGATGATGCGGTGCATCTAAATATTGTACACAAAATACATTGTTTGTAAACAAGAAACTCGCACAGGCACAGTTCTGATGACATTTCCCTTTCATTCCGTTTCTTGTGGTAGGACCAGTCTGGGAGAAGTTAGTTGTTTTGGGGATGGTTGAATGCAGAATGAAACGCAATATCAGTGTTGACTGTGAAAAGTGTTACAACAGCAATAGCTTCAAAACTAATCAAAACTGTATTATTTTGCAGTCCTTGTTCATCCATGGATGTTTGAGCATAGATGAATCTCAAAAATAAAGGTGTCAGATTTCAGCTGATAATTCACTCATGGGAGTTTCAAACAATTTCCTTTTGTAATCACAAATGAAAATCAAGACTCACAATGCCAATTCTGGACTTCGATATGCAAATTACCTCAAATTTATTCATTTTCAACATTAGAAATGGCCACCATTTTCAAGAACTTTACACTTATCATTTCCAGTGAAAAATTCATGACTGCTCCTGGTTCAAATAAGCTGTTAACTAGCAAATAACTGAATGTTAGATTTTTCTAAAATTCTGTTCTTACAAGTGGCATTATTTTTCCTCATCTCTTTCATCCCATGTCTTGCTTCATAGGGTTCCAATTTTGAAACAAAGAACAAGGGGGTTACAAAAATTTGGCGGTGGAAAGAGAAACAATACTATGATCCCCACTTCTTTTCACAAACTCTTGAAAATGATCATTTTATCATGATATTGTTTGTTCTATCTTTTGCTGTTGCCATTGTTATCTGACTGTTCAGTATCTGGTGATTCATTGATAAGAATGAAGAATGTATATGAAAAATATTATTCAAGGTGTTCTATACATTACGAAAAAAACTCACAAAAAATGGCCAGAAATGAGATATTGTATCAGTTTTTTCAATAAAATATTATCCATAAGAATGATCAGAGTTAGTCTGATCCAAAATGGACCCAGAATTTGACGAGTTGGCAGACGACAAATAAATTCTTGAGATCAAATTTGGCGGGAAAGTATTCAAGACTACTGCTTACATGTGAGTGCTTACCTATCATAGTAAATCTATGGTATTTGTTTTGCCATATTGTACACGGAGTCCTTGAGAGCTTTTCAAGTGATAGGTCAGGGCCGATAAGCTTGTGTAATCTATGGAAATAGCAAATTACGACAAACTACAAGCTTGAAATAGCGATTGTCCTCAGCATTAGAAAATCCTACATCCTCAATACAGAAAATATTTCGATAGGAGATTCAATAAGATTAGGAGAAATCAATTGAAAGAGAACAATTTTGATGGGTAAACAGGATTGCAGTCAAGGGTAGTTGGTGTGGAGAATGAAAAACCTTTGAACAGCATATAAATTAAACTCCATGGTTTATCATTATCTCATGAATATACCTTAATTAACCCTTTGAGTGCCAAAGTCAATTTTTGCCACCTTTAAAAAAGGCAATTTTTTTTCAGATTTTTTCCAAATTTCGATCAAAAACTGTAGCAAATGAAAAGTAATATCCATTTGGTCCAAAATTGTCAAAAAAATTACAAAAATTTCATTAAAAATTGGCAAAATTTTGTACAAAATTTTGGCGGGAACATTTGCAGCACTCAAAGGGTTAAATTCTTATTTTAGATTCCTATGTCATTCAACCTTAGTTTGTTTCCCACTTTCAATGAGGATGCTCACTTAATTAACAGTTTAAACATATGCTTAAACAAACCTCACATTCTATTTCAAGCAAATTGTGACTCTAAAGACATCACAAAGACCGACACACTGGAACTGCAGATCTTTGCCTGTAAAAATCTCATCATTCTTTCTTTAGAATCACACAGAAGGCTGGCATAAGTGTGCATGAATTTCAATTCACTCTTTACACCATGTAAATAATTTGGTCAAATTGAAAATAGTACACCTACACATCCTACGACACAAAAAGCTGACAAATCTGATTCAACGGTATTGTGAATTATTTCCCAAGAGACGGTATACGACCTGACCAAAGTAACACCACGCCTCATGAATGAAAAAATCTTGTTATTCAAAAAGCAAAAGCTCAAATTTTTTGTTTATGGAAAGTTTTGGTATAGCACGCCTACTGTATACTGGGCTGACAACATATTGACATACCCTCTCTTTAGAGATCATGGAATTGACATATTTTTTTCTCATTTAGATCTTTTTAGTCATATATTCTGTAAATGTAAAGCAGCTGTATGATTATCTTTTGTGATTTTTTTTATCCTTCTTGTTCTCTGTATGCTGACAAAATTTGGCTGTACCTGTACATGGATTGATACCTTACACACCCAGCAAAAAATTCATCATGAACCAGGTTACTACCAGTACAATCCACCAGTACTCTGTCTTGGAAAGACATACTACCGGTAGTCTCTATGAAGTATCCACAAGTTAATGTATACACACTGCTTACCAATTTTTGTGACAAATTTAGCAAATTCACACAAAATTTGCCAATTCTATCATTGCATTTGTGTGTTGGTCATTGCAATATTGAAGAGACTTCTTCAAATAGAAAAAAGGTACTACAGGTCCCCTAATGGGGAAAACTTTTTCTGTTCATGTAGTAACTTATGGTAGAATGCACCGTACAGACTGATAACAATATACCTTTTACTGGCCTACCACTTGTGGGTGTTCATTTTGAAGCTCCTGGAGTAAATGAAATTTTCACCAGCTTACTTTTGTGAAAATCGAAAATTAAATTTTTCTCCATGGAGTTAGCACTGGGATGGCGGCCATTTTGAATTTCAAGTGGCCCCCAACAATTTAAGGCTATTGTAGGGGCTATTTTAAAACACTAACCGTGTAGTACCTTGTTTTCAGAGTTTGTCATCTTTTTGTTGCAGTAGATGGTAAAATGCAGTGCAGGGGGAAAACCGGATATTCGGTTGCCATGGCGCCAATTTCAGGGTTAAAAATATGAGGAAATTTGTGGCAAAGATATCTATTGAACGAAAAGTCATACAACAACCGAATTTTTTCTGTAGCTTTCAGATGTATATGTATTACAATATGAACCTAAATCTATGACTGTATAAGATGTCAATATAAATTAAATCATAGTCATCTCGGTAAGATTGAAAAATTAATAAATTTCACAACTTTCCGTCAAGTTTCTACTATGACATGATTGGATGACCTTGTTTTTTTGAGATTTATTTTGTAAAGTATTTAATTTCACATATCTTGGCTGATTTTCATTGCATTCCAACCATTCTTTCAAGAGTTATTACTGCCACAAGAAACGAATGCAGTACAGAACACAATTGTTAGGAGTATTGGATTGAAATGTTTACAACATAAAGGTGATACTCATACTTCATGCAAAGTTTACGACCTCAAAATAGGGTATTGGACAAGTTTAAATTGTCAGTTAGAAATTCTTACAAAAGCCTGGTTGTAATTGCTTTCTAAGTGAAAAATGAACTGTTAATTATCAAAAAAACATTGATTTTATAATCAGCATGATAATGAAATTCATGTGAGATTCTTTACTTGTTATGTATATGGACACCATAAGGTCTAATATGGTTTGTTTTCTGGTTTAATTGCTATACCTGAATGAAAATCTTCATATGCCTTACAGTAATATCCACACGAAATATAAAACAGAATCATTTGTTGCAAATTTCTTCCCGATTACTCATTGATCTGGCTTTTTTAGACTGCAATTAGTCTCAAACTCACAATTTCCACAACGCCATATTTTTACCTCTGAAAAAGCTGCTTCAATAAGCAAGCAAATGGTCACTACTTCATACATGATGCCATAACTCAACAAAGTTTTTAGGCAACCAAAAATAGCGATTTACCTGTTTTGAATATATAATTAGACTAAATAAAATTTGACCAGGGGTCAGTGGGAAAAAAACGCGATTTTTCTCGATTTTAGTTAATATTTTTTGAAGAATGATATAGCTTATTTGAAAGTATACATGTCGAGGGTGACAATGAAGGAAAAAAATAAAATTAGATTTTTTGAGCATTTTGACCGACATAAGCCCAGACGATGGCCTTAAGAAATTGACGACAAACACAATCATCCGCCATGACAGCCCTGTAGCGTCTCTTACCAATATGATACTCACGTGACAAATTTCGCAAGAGGCAAAGATCGCCTCTTGCGTGTCGCTTTACCTTCCTGAAATCGAGCCTTGCAATTTGTTTCTCTAGTACCAAATTTTGCACAGTGACTCCTGATTTTCATCCATGATTTCGAAAGGGAATGGTTTAAAGTTTACTTATGGTAAGCTTGAGCGAATGTTTAATTGTTTCACTTTTCAATTACAAACTACCTTTTCTTACGTGTATGTTAACTGCCTCTGATTAACAGTGATGCACATGAAAGTTAAATTAATGTTAACATTATGGTAGGTCATCATCATTTAGATTAAATGTTTCCCTTATTAACCTCGTTTACACATTTCTGTACAGAAAGGAATAAATTTGTCTCAGAATGAAATGTGCTTTAACCAAAAATTACTCTTAAGTTAAATCACATCTACTTATATTTATCAGCGGTGTCAGAAAGTAATCTCACACACACAAAGGTAAAACAGTTTTTAAATGTATGAAATATACACGCACCAAATTTGCATACTGACCCAGTACACAACACCAGCATTACACATGGGCAGGAAGAAACACAATAATATATTACTGTCTCACCTGATATTTAATCAAAATATAAGGAAATGATAGGGCTGTTAGTTACACATATAAAATCTGACAAAATACTGGCATTCAATCAGTCTGTGAGTCACAGCAGCCATTCAAATTACCTTAATTCATGTCAGGTGTCCGGTTTCAGGACACACATATTTGATTTAGTGATATGACATGGCATAATATATCATATGCACATAAATTTGCATAGTTAATTATTTTACGATTTGACCGGCATAATTTATGTACATAAATTAGCATAGTTAATTTACGTCCTTTGCTGGAATGAGTTCAAATGCATTGATAAAACTTAACTTTCCCAAGTACCAAATTTCTTTTATCAATATGTCACAAATAAATGAATTATTTGATTATTTCAGATGATGAATTCTGCAAAAATATTTTGAATTTCAATAATGTATCATTTGTGCTCGTTGCAGTATTCAACCTCCATGGTTTAAACAGCAAAAATTAATGTACCAAGTGTCAATTGCTTTTGATATTACACATGGTTTGGTCATTTCGCGCATGTAACTGCTAGTACCGGTACATAAGCTACGCCCGAAAAAAAGACAGGTTTTTGACAATATACGGTAGACAAGATTGTCCTTGGGAAATAAATGACATTTTAATTTTACTTTTATACTTACTAAAATACATGGAAATAAATCTTAAAAATACATCTTTGAAAGAAATAAGAATATTGTTTGATCACATGCTAACGCTAGATCAGCCATTCTCTTGAAATGAAAGTAAGGTACTTGATTTTAAAGAACTAGTTGAGAGGGTGTGAAGTTGTTTTATGGTGAGAAGCAGTTTTAACAAGTGTCATTAGTAAGTGCCAATAATGGACGACTGTGTGACTGATGCCCGCTAGCATGTCTGCCGTTTTGATTTGAAAAATGTAGCTTTTGTGTTGACAGAACACACTTGAAATGGGAACAATAGACACAATAAAACACACGGTAAGAGTGAAATGGTGAGAGATTTTGAATTATAACCTGGAGACTATGTCCAGGTGTTTTTGAAATATTAGTATCAATGGCAGATCACAATCAGCTGAACTTCATTACAACATGCGCCTTATTACACTGTACACTTAAATTAATACCAGATATAAAACCATATTTAATCCTAATTTTACATGTATGCATAAATATAGAATGTGGCTTGCCAGTGCGTAGCTGTAACTTTTGATAATTTTTTTTTCAATATATTTTTTTTTATTAATGTGCAATCATTACTTCTTATCTTAAATTACGCAAAATAATTTCTGACCTGTGAGTGATATCTCTAGACCTGACATTAAACACAATTTCAGTCATGCTAAAATTTCCTAAAAGTGAAAATAAAATTTTACAACATAATATTATATTGAATATATAATATTTGAACACACATTCAATAATATTTAAAGAATTTCTAGTCTAGTTTTCTCGCTTCAGCCCTTGTCATTGACTGAATTATTCCAATGTCATTGACTCAGACACAGCAGACCAAGGTCATGTCAGCGTCATAGCAAGGTCAAACACTGACATTGGACTTCTGAAATGTACCTAAAGTACAGAGTCTCAGCAAAATTTGTTTCAGATACAGCTTTGTCTTGCTGAACTACTTTCCTCTATGATGTAGTTTTCAGAGATGGAAAAGTGTTGAGAAAACGGTGAGAGTATGGACCATTCGTTAAGACATCGAGGTTCAATCGTTATTTAACCCATCAAATATTTTGGGGATAAATTTTGATGAGACTTTTTGAAATTTCTCTTGGATGTTCTGATTGAAAGTATAAAATTCACATGTCAATGGATCAGACCACATACTGCTATAATAAAGACAGCATGGTTGACAAAATGAAAAAGTGTCTGAATTTTTGTAAACAACAGCAACTGTTGTATACCCAATGTTATTTTTAGTAACAAACCTAAAAATTCATGATCAATGCAATTGAAAATATGTGAGGATAATAGATGAAGATAAATGGAGAAAAATCGAATTTTCAATCTCATTATTTTCTCAAACGACAGGTAAACAGAAATTTTTACATTCTTTCCATTACCTACCGGTACATGTAGCCAATACACTCTGATACATTTCAAAAGACTATGTTTCTCATAAAAGAAAAATTAATAAGTTATGAAGATTTTATAGTAAAGTTCATACAGTACTGGTAATCCATAAAAGCAGTGCATGGGAAAATTACAAGTAAAACAGTTCTCAGCTGTGACTGAATGATTATCTCCAATTCAATCCATCAAAATATGACAAAATTGCCATAACCAAAGACTAATAGTACAGCTTCTAATGTTTTGATTGTATTTCATCCAATCCATCAAATCAGATGACTAAAGACTATGAGAATGGCCAGGGAGCAACCATACATCATAGGTGGGGGGTGTTCCAAATTGGGGTGAGTATCATCTGAACAAAATTTCCACTAGCAAGATATTCGAAGCATTGCTCTTTTAGTATTTAGGTATTCATGTGAATGGAGGCTTCCATAAAAGGAAATGTGGAGTTCCATCAAATTTTTGCCACTTCTTATAATTTTGAGAAGCAAGATATCAAATCATGAAATGTGAAAAAATGTGCATGTTGTCAGGTGTCTGACCATCCCTCCCAAGACCTAATGGACTGGCCTAATAGACTGCAAGTGTTTTGACTGAAACTCATCCAATCCATTAAAACAGGAAATATGCTGAGTGGCGCAATATTCCCAGTTCTTGTACATGTAATATTATCCATCAATTGACTGATACAGTCGACATGAATGTAGGAACTACATTTTCATCAACTCTATCTAGCAAGCAAATGCAACCCTGGGAAACTTGAGAAGATTTTCCTTTGAGTAATATCAAATTGGGTCACAAAACAGAGAGGTACTTGCAGCTGAGAAACTCATGTGTACGGTATATTTATCATATTTGTGCCAAGAAAGCCAGCAACCCTATCGCTGTTTTTTTAACTCAATATGAGATGCAGTATAATGGCAATTTTTTGAGATTCTGTATACTCTATTTTTTACTGAGGCTATTGTTACTAAAAAGCTAGCATTGTTACTAAAAGTGAGATTATACTCCCGATGTAAGCTACCAGTATAACACACATTCTAAAGAACATAAATGATATTTTGACAAGATATTAAATTTAGTGAAGGGTTAAACCAAGATTTGAAATGAACCTATCCAAACAACAAAGAGATGCCTGTGTTTCCATACATATTTGTTCATGTGAGTTTGTTTGTACCACCATCATGTGATCTCTTGGGCATACTGAGTCTGTAAAACATCTTGAATTCTTAATATTCCAGAGTAGAACCATAATACAACTATCAAAGACAACTGGTTTAAGCATCTGAACTGACACACAAGGAGAAAATATATTTCAGTTGTTATTTTCCTTGTTATTTCTGTTAAACACAGCAGAGGTATCGAATTAAATTTTCCACAGTAAATATGACATTAATGTCTACAATATGACCCCCCCCCCTCTTATCAATCACCAAGTTTGAAATACTTGACATTGTTGGTTGAATTGTCCATACAGCATTAGTACAAATGTACATGGTATATTTAATATGGGCACTTTGAAGGGTCATAGAAGCAGGTGTTTCAAAGATCAACACTTGTGTGCCATGTCTCAGAAGTATCAATCTGTATGCTCTATATCGTATACATGAATATGTCACGAACACATTTCCTCTCAAAGGGACCATTTTGGTTACTACATGGGAAAAAAATTCATATTTATGACGTTCCAATACCATGAAAATTATTGTACGCGGTATCAAGTCATTCACAAGACAGTCTTAATTTGGTTTTGACTCTGTGCATAAGGGGAAACAAATCACCAACTATAATAAAAATGTCACATAATTTTTCAGTCGCCCCAAGTCTGCGGGCGTTATGTCTAAACAGCATTGATAAATGGTCAGATCATGTACTAGCATGCTGTGGTGATCGCAAGCAACTATAACGATACTTTATACGCCTGAGCAAAATACAAAATAAAAGCTTATCATTTGCTGATCGACTAGTAGATTAGTCTTATCGTTTCTAAACTTTTCAATTTATAAACACTCAAAATTCAATGTGGACAGGTTCAAACGTACCATTTTAAAACATCAGTGTTTATAAATTATACTGGTAAAGTACAAGTGGTGAACGGGTTAATACAATTCCAATGGTCATGTCAGCTGCATAATGCTAACCAGAGGGACCTGAAGCCTTGTTGCCTTTCTGTTGAAGTAGAATACGCCTCGGGGACAGATATTCAGACTCTCAAATTTTTTCCTGATCTAACATTTGTGGGGGCTCATTTAAAAGCTCTTTGAAAAAGTAAAACATTTTTACTGTTTTAGTTTTATGAAAATCAAATTTTATTTTTTCCCAGAGAAATTAGCACACAGATGGCAGCCATTTTGAATTTAAAATACCGGTATCTGTACATGTTAGGTTATAATCTTTTTCTCTATTGCCAAAATTTGAATGGTACGGTAACCCTGATTTTCATTCTTGATTTGGTAAGAGAATGGTTCAAAGTGTCACTGAGGAAAATTTGGGCATAAGTTTTAAGTCTTTCACTTTTGACGTGCATCACTACCGTAAGACTACCTTGAGAACTCTGACGTGCCGCACATCTACTGTATATACAGTGATAAAGCCATGCACAACATGCTTAGGGCTAAACATGACTATATTGGCCCACATATAATGCTGTAGCTTCCTATTAAACTTTTCATGTGTCAACACCTGTTTGGATCAGGTTGCATGAAACAATTTTGATCAAACTGGAAAAGATATGCCACCCACCAATGTTATGACATGATATGTCTGAAGTACTTTTCACTGTTTTACAATTGTCATTTGGTCATACCAATCAGAAAAAAATCCAATGTAGGGATAAGTTGGTCTTCCATGCAATAATGTTAAGGTTTTAGTCCTGAGACAGGGAAGGACCATGGAAATTAAGACCAAAACATTTAATCAGATTGGGGATGTACCAAAAACAGTAGCAAGAACGTACAGTAGCAAGAAACTAAAAATTTACACCACGCTAAGGAGCCACAGTCGGTCAACATCCTCTCCCAACACACACAAAACATTGAACACATGTTTAAGTATAAAGGCAACAGCATACTACCATAGTATCCATATGTCTATTTTGAAGCAACAGTACGGTAGTCTAGTGTTTATATATCCATTTTGAACCAAAAGTAAGCTACCGGTACTACCAGTATTTATAGGTAGAGTACATTGTGTCTGGATGATACAACAAATCATTTACGGTAGATTTTCCCTACCTGAAACTTCAAAACACAGAGTGTTTTTGTCAAATATGCACAAGTGCCAAATCCATATGTTGAGTATTTACATATTGTATTACGAACTAAAACAAAATTGACAACTCATCCTGACACACTTACTTAATGACACAATCTATTTAGTTTACGGCAGATGTGACATTAATATCATCACATTCAATTAACACATTGTAGTATGTTGTACCCTAGGGTATGTATAATATTGAAATGGCTAAACCAATTAGACTTTAAGCCACAAAGAATATTGTATGTAAATTGATTGATGTATTTCGGTTTTGCCAAAATTATTTTATTGTGAAATATTAAATTATAGCTGGCATTTTCATGGCAAAATTTTAGACCTTTGCTACCGTACTGTAAACGATCATGTTTGAACTGATTTTTTTTCTCGTGAGTCGAAATGACATTTTCTGCGAGATTAGCTACAAGAAGTGAACACATTACAGTTGTCAGATTATTGAGTTTAAAAAGTTACTGGTGATTATTCAAGAAGATGTCACAGGGATGGTTCAATATATAAAGAAAAAATTCAAGTCAATGTCTTGAATGATAATTACCTGCATGGAAACACACTGTAAAGTGATCAGCAATATCCATCATTGAAAACAAAACCAGACAGTAATTTCATTATTTCACAATGCAGGTGCCAATGGTCTTCATAATCTAATTGGTTAACCTTAATTGAATTGGGCATGATACTGGTTGTGTTTTCAACACAAAGCTGAGAAACAGATCATCATTTTGGAACCTGAATCAGATTCACAGCAAAGAATCACCTTTATACAAAGCCTCCTATTGAGTCTCATGTGAAAATTAGCCATTTTACCATTTCAGTCCAAATAATAAACATAATTGACTTTGCTATAGTACTATACAATATCTGCCTTTAATATACCAGTGAGTTAAATTATACATTAATCAAGGGGTGGGGAGTGAAATACCAGGTATCAGTATATGCTAAATGCATTGTATTCCAATTGGCACTTTAAGCACTTATACTATATTATATACTTATCAGGTAAAATTGTTTAAAAATCCTGGCTGTGAAATGACATTTTATGTCTAAAACCCAGTAGAAATTATTAACTGTTTGCATTCTTTTGACAGTGTGACAGCCATCTGACACTAGCCAATCTTCACTTAGTATCTCTAAGCTTTGAAAAACACATTTCACAAACAGGTTACAACTTAAATGAAACAAAGAAATGTTACCTTAAATAATGGAAATTCATCAAGATTTTTTTATCCCCTTCCTTAACCTTGACAATCAACTTGACCCCATTTAAGTATTTGAAGGTCAAAGGTTATTAATAACTGTCAAGTGAAACTAAAGTAAACACGGGGAAGAGAACAAGCTATGTTTTTTATCAGTTTTAAAAGGGCGGTCACATGTTTTGAATTTAATCCTGCCATGAGCAAAAAGCACTGGGGCGGAGTTTTGAAAGAAAGCACACAACAAAATCACCATCATTTGCAATATGCACATTACTTATATACAAAAAATATAGTAAAATTAAGTTCAGAGTACAGTAGTTTGCGGGGACTGAGGAATTCAACAAAGTTTAGTAAACAGGAATATACCTCTTTTGCATTATTAAATGACAATTACACTGATCTTGTACATGCCAACGTAACAGTCACATCTCCATGTTAGCTATGTGACTTGTAACCTTCCATAGATGTGGGCTGTGTTCAGCATTCCAAAACTTAGTATGCAAGTCACATTTCTACTTTCCACTGTTTTATTCCTGCTCTGCCTTTCAGGCGAATCCTATTTGTCAGCGGCAATTTGGGAATTGTACAGGGATACATTGCAGCTGCCCAGACAGGCAAATTGAATCCTTCCTGGAAATTACCTAGTGAGCCATAATTTCCATCGTCAATTCCAGCTCTCATCCACTGTTTTTTAATGGATAGACGTCCTATAATTTCTCCCATGAAGAAGGAAATTTGAGCCAAATTGATAAGCCATGGTTTTTATTCTTTTAATTAGAGCTGTCGTTTCTCAGTAACTGTGTCAATGAGTGCTTAAACAATCTAAATCTTCCCATGTTAAGATATATTGATTTGACATTTTTATAACAATGAGATACTGTTTATAGACGAGAAAAAAATTGGCAGCAATATTCTTATTGGCTTTGTTGTAGACGGTTTAGCAGATCACAGTTTTGTGGAGGGACTGTGAGCGGCTCAACTCCATTGTGAATAGGTTCTTTAAAAGGATACACCAAGCCTGAAAGAGATAATCAATAATAATTGCCATGTGATGTACGGGAACCACTCGGAAATCTCATGGGTAGTCAGTGCCGTACATGTGCACAATGTCAATAAACCATTTATTACAACCTGGCAGCTTTCCAACGGAGATTTTAATTCAACGTTTAAAGAATATACCACAAAATATTAGCGTCATTCAGCATCTTGTCAACATAATCATTTTGTTAAATGAGCACTGCATCATTTTACCGTTTTAAAATTGACAAAATGACAAAAGCTGAAGCCTGGAAAGTTTTGACCTTTATATGGGGAAAGAGAATGGATGATCGCATACCATGGTACATTGCCTGAACGGGATAACCTGTTTTTATTACATGGATATTGACGCTCAACATGGATTCATACAATAAAATCAATCACATATGTGACAGCTCGGAAAAACTACTAGCAATACTGCAGTGTGCATTGATTTAGTCACTGGCTCCCTGAATGATGTCATAGGTCACAAGGGGTCAGTCATGGGTCACCAGGGGTTCAGGGGTCAGTCATAGGTCATCAGGGGTCAGTCATGGGTCACCAGGCAGTAAGGGGTTCACCGCTTCATAAGTTGGAGGGACCATGCATGGCTGTATAAAAATTTTGAAGTATTTTCCGTTAGTTTTGTTCTGATAGATATAAGGTACAGAATCTTGTACTCCTAAAATTATGTATGAACACCTAAAGTGATCTACTTGTGATTAATACAGCTTGAATGTTCGTGATTTCCTAGTTTGAAAGTACCGGTACACTTCACTTCTATCAACAATAACATTGCGTGGTGTATGCATTTTGCATTGTGTCGGCAGAGATATCTTAAACACTGGTATTTTGTATTTTGACAAGCTTGGAGGAGAGGGAAAAGAAATAGACTTGTCCTGTAACACAAAAAATCAAAGTTATGGCAACTGCCGTCCAAACAAACTACCTGTCAGTGTACCCTCCCCCCTCTCTGTGCTGTGCTGTGGGGGACATTTCTGGCATCAACACAGGTTGACAGAAAAAAGCTAATGTACAGTCTCTCCATTATAGAAGGTCCGTGCATACACAATACACACAGGTTGGCAATATACCGTAAACTACCAACCGGTACTTTGAGTTTGACAGAATCTGAAAAACTAAAATGCATATCCAACAACTGCTGCAGAGAGATAGCTTCTTTTATTGAAACAGCTTACAATGTAAGGAAATCCATTTTGTCATCACCAATGTTAATTTATTTTATCAATTCTATTTTAAAGTGACTTAAGGAAGCCAGCAACGGCTGGTTGCACCACAATTCTTTGAGCGTCATGTACTATACTTTATGTTAGATTTTTTTCTCTCCGTAAGTGCAAATGTCACGACAATCAATGAACCATACGTACTATGAAACAGATACATTTGTATTCAAAATGTGGCTGCACCTGACTGGGAGATAACTCTGTGATTTGAAATTCTCTTACATTAAATGTACAAGGCTGTACAGGAAGTTGACAATTACCAGAAACATTGACGAATGAATATAACACTGTAGTTGCTCATGAACTTTTTCTTGTATATTCCTCTCAATTCAGTTTACAAGTCCAGGACTCTGGGAAACTCCTTGAATTTCACAAGAAATTGTTATCAACTGATAATAGACAAAACGGAAATGTTGTACAAAGAGAAGCGACAAAGAGCTGTAGAAAATTACAAGATCATTTTTAAAAAATTGGATGAGAGAATTATGTAGAGATTAATACAGCTGCTCACTCACCAAAGTTGCCTGTATTCATCATAGATATTTATACTCTCTGTCATTGAAGTATAATTACAAATTTCAAGGGTGTATCAAATTACTTTGCCCCGATTCTATAAATGGGATGTAAATTTGAAAGTCTAAATATCAGCATATTTGTATTTTAAACTGGCCATCAATAGATAACGTATACTGTACAATGAAAAACATTCATTGGAATAACACTTTAATTAGATAACCTTGACTTCAGCATTTCAGCCACCTGAATGAGAGATGATGTTGCCATGGTTACAATTCAAGTCAAAAGATCTCCCACATCAGTGCAGTTGGCCAGCTGATACCTACGTGACACAATCTATAACTCCAACTTCCCATCATGCATTTCAAGGCCCCTCATCCATCCACCCACGCACAGTTTCTCTCACACACACACACAAAAATTACATACCATTACAGAAGCTAACGTGACCAGCATATCAATTACTGAACAAGGGCTTGTGTTGATAAAATTCAAATTAGCAGACACTATGACCAAGTTGATGTAAGCAAGGCTGCAAATGAAACCTTACAGATAACGCCTTTCGTCGTACAAAGTGCCTACAAACAATCACTCAAATACTACAAATAGCGCATTGTATACGCTCCGTCACAACGGCAATTTATTTGTACGGCGTGGGATAAAGGTATTGTACCACTGTACAAATTTGTGACCATCCGTTTCTCTGAGGGAAAGAAAAAGGTTGATTCATAAATCACGCTGAAAATGGCAGATTACAAAAACCTTGAAAATGTGAGGTTGTGTGACCATTTCTTTTGCTATACTTCATGTGCAATTCTGTTCTAATATACAGATGCAATATCAGAATCATTTTCATCCTGACTTTAAACAGCTTTATAATATTCCAATCAGTGAGGAAGGGCAACTTTTCCATCATTTTCATACATTTTCATTTGTTGAACACTGCAAATGAGCTAATTTGTTAATCAGTAGATGTACCATTCACTGACTAATATCAATATCATTTGCATGAAGATACCATACATTTCATTAGAAAAAACACCAAAACAATGTAATTACTTCATGTCTAATTGAAATATTAATATGTAAGAGGCATGACTACTCCACAATAATTAATGATATTTCATGGCATTTGGGGAATTACACAAGGTCTATAAGGTCAAAAGATAGCAACTACCAGTATGGTTTTGACTTCACTCTTTGAATGCTATAATTTTTTCCCTCCAAAATTTCAGTGCGACATTTCACCAATTTTTATTATTTTTTCTGTAATTTTTTTATAATTTTGAATTAATGGACATCACTTTTTATTGGCTACAGTTTTTGATGAAAATTTTTGGGAAAACTGGAAAAAATTCACTGGATTACATTTTTTAAAGGCGACAAAAATTCACTTTGGCGCTCGAAGGATTATAAAGGGCCTCATAACATGTAACATATTGGTCCAAATCAATTGTCAGCAATGGAAATTGGAGAGCTGTTTATACAGGAAATTACTCTTTAAACAACAACTTTTGGTACAACCCTATTGTTTTCTATTGCAATGTTGGACCTCTGTATTGGGCAATGGGGGTGGAAGGGTTTCAGACAAGCAAATGGAAGGACTAGCTATTTATTAGTTTATTCTTATTCTACATGTTCATATAAATTTTGTAGAGTTGATATATTGACATAATTCATTGCAGTCCTCCAAATATAGTTTTGAAAAGACCTAAATGTGTTTTTCATGTGCTTGTATCGCAATAAATTCCATAACCTCTTTGGAGAGCATGCCGCTCACAGCTGCACACAGCTGTGAGTACTCAGTACAAAGGTTTTAGTCTACCCTATTAAAGCTACATTAAAATTTATTTCAACCTGACCGTCTCTTTTCTCCGTGTCAAAAACTTGAAAAGATGTTGTCATTTCTCACTTTGTCCTGAAATCAGAAATCTTTCATACCATACCATGGGTATATAAGTTTACCTTCAAGTGGCTTTGCAGTTTTCAATGCACATCACTGTTTATAACAAATTCCTGGTTCAAAATTTTCACTAACTCTATAAGAGCATGTATAACCATTTCTTTTCATTGGGTTTTGTTTAATATTTATCATGAGTTTTAATCTTGCTTGCATGTATAGACTGGAACAGATTCTAACACTTTAATGAAGAACTTATATGAAGCACACATCCTAAATTTAATTTTCATATATTAATTCAAAATACTTAAAATTTGCCATATCTGAATGAAAATTTTAACACACTGATACACTGATATACAATGTACTGGTATGTGACAGTTGCAATGGTGTACTGAAAAATTTTATGATATGCATCAATTAAATTAGCAATCTTAAAAGGCCAGTAGCAGTTACTTTTAATGATTTTTTTTTCATAATTTTTTTTTTATATCGACTACAGTTTCTTGATCTACTCCACAAAGCATGTTGAGATACACAGTATTCAACATGTCAACTCAGCCTCTACATGTGTAGACTGCACTGTTATTGTTGACAAGTGAATTCTGGTCCGGACTAGAATTCAAATGTAAACAATAACAGTTCATTTTACACATGTAGATGCTGTGTTTAGAAGCTAAATTCTAAGTTTTTGTTTTAGCATGTTTTGGGTAAAGCCGGTAGAACAAGAACTTTTAAGTGACATGTTTGTAACCACTAAAACATTTCACAGTCAAATGTAGTTTTTACATTGATTTTACAATTCATATTGAGACTTGAAAAAGTTTGTTTAATTATTAAAGTTTACAATGTTGTATGCAGGTGCATGGGAAATAATGTGTGTTACTTTTACCGTACGCTGTCACCCTGAACAAGGCAACCTGTGAGTTGCCAAAACTTTGATACTTTTTCAACAAAATTTTGAAGACTGAGCTCCTGGTTGTAGCCACCTTGTTTTTATTACACACCGTTATGACCAATGTTGTGGTGGTCTCCCTTGCTCCATTGACAACTTCAGTAGTTGTAGTTGACTGGTTCTTTGCAGAACACTGGTTACTTTTACAGACTGACGACTTTTCTTCTGCATCTATTACCTAAATGTACCAGACACATAGACTATGCATGCATGAATAGACAGGTGGTGTTCTATACATATACAATCATACAACCAAACTCAATTCGGTAAATCCACTGGCTCCTTTTCAATCCTGCATAGACTTTACCTGTATGGCATCATAACTTTGGTATGCAATGGTCCATTTGGAACATTGGTGCTATTAAGTCTGCTAAAAAAATGGTATGTGGTCCATGACCTCAGTTCGCTGTTTTTGTAACTCTGTGATACTTTAAAGGGCCAGCGTCTGTAACTTTAAAAGATTTTTTTAGTAATTTTATTTTTTCAGTAATTTTATTTTAATGTCAACTACGGTTTCCTCTTCTGTGTTGAGACACAGAGTTAAGCTTGTCAACTCAGTCTGTAAGTGTGTAGCCTGTATTTTATTGTTGAAAAGTGAATTCTGGTCCAGATTAGAATTGAAATGTAAACGAATGCATTTTACACGTGTACATGTTGTGTTGACAAGTCAAATAGTTTTTGTTTCAACTAGCATTGGAGAGAAGAACAAGAAATTGCAATCAACATACAAACAAAAATAGCACAAAAGTAATTGAAAAGTTAAAGCTACTAGCCATTTGGATGCACAAATTATGAGCCATCATGAAGAATTGAATCCAGAAAGTATAGCATTACAGCCATAGCAAGACAAAGTATGACAGATAATAAAAGCCTTGTTAGGGGCTTGTGGATAATTTGAAAAAGTAAAACTCATTTTGAGGGATGGGTGATAGTGTTGCCCTATATCATGTATCATATAAAAATTTGCACAGACACCATGGAAACTGTTTATTAGTGTTGTATGCATGACACTCAATTAAAATCAGAGTATTTGTTTTGAAGTTTGTTGTTCAAAAATTCTCTCTCTAGTTTTATAGGGCATATTTTTATGAACTTTATCTCTGCACAAATTGATAAACAGAACCGGGGATTAACAACTGCCTGCTTTCACTTGCGAGGACCTATTTCAGTGATTATTATATTTGAGGGAAGAGTAAATCATAGCTTTGTTGTTATATTTTTGCATTTACAAACTTTCCCTTATGAACAAGACTTGATACCACATAGAATTCTGTGGTTTATAGATATTCTTTAGATAGCTCTAGAAGTAGTATACAAGTTTAAATCGCAGCTTTTTCATATTTCTACTTTTCCAAACTTACTTTCGGGGTAGAGGGTTGATGGTCAAAGACAATGAGTTTCACTCACCATTTGCAAGTTTTAATTGTCACAGATCCCAAAAGGTCAGTGACCCAATATGACATTGACTTTGGCCATGACTATACCGGTATGCTACAATCAACAAGGATATAACAGGCACGCTTGTCACGTCAGAATCAAATTTACAGAAATACTGCATTGTGGGTATTGACATTCAAAATGATTGAAACGAAAAACAAAAATATCAAATTACTGTAAAATCATAAATCATTCACTGGGATTTAATATCCTTATTTTCACCGAGGAATAAAATCAACTAGACTGAATCCAAGTCGAAATGTTAAATAATACCGTAGGTAGATTCTAATATTTCAATGACAAATCAATGAATAAAAATCCCAGTGAAGATCGAGGTCTAACACATCAAACTGGTAAAATTAAAGTTGAAAATTAATGATTTTACATTACAGTGACTGTGTATAGATTCATAATGCTTTTGTAAGTACAAAAACACAGGTCAAATTGCCTATTTGGAAAACACTGGGGGAAAAAGCGATAAAAACAGGTAACACATCCATTTTCTGTCAGTGTCAGAACAACACATACATGGGGTATTGCATTGAAATATTAGATGCATGATTTTTTTCCGTCAGAGTAATTCACTGATTTTTATATGCTTAGCCTACAAAAGCCGGGAAAAAATTCTATCCTATTGTGGATTGTGAATGAGAAGACAGCTATCGATGACTCAAAGCTAGGGCAATAAATAAGTCAAAACGTAAATGAATAAATGTAAATCCAAGTGAAAGCGTCACTCATTAATCTGTCACATCAATGATGTATACGCCAATGAAGACATTTTATCAAAAATATCTGCTGAAAAGAAAGTGTCCTATATTTCTCAATAATGCATGTGGAGGAATAATGTTGCTATGAATAAAATGATTATTAATAATGCCATTAGCGTGCAGGTTGGCAAGTCTTTTATGCCCTGTATTTTCACTGCTACACTCTCAATACTTCCTCGTTATTTTTTGATATTTCTTTACAGTGAATGGTTTCTTTCACACGTTTACAAAAAGTCTATTCATACAGTGTGTATATGAAAATTATGAATGTTACAACTATCATTATTTCACAATGCCAACACCGGTGTTTTCGATGCCTCGTTTCTTTCAAAATGCCAACAAAATGGTTTATTTTCAATGAAATATTTGTCTCTACTGTTTTGTACTTATTGCACGATTTCATTAAACATATTTTGCAAGAGATAAATAAAAACCAGAAACAAATGAATTGAGCATAAATTTCTACATCTGTGTGACTAGACAGCTGGCAAAGTCAGGCGAAGACATATTTCATTGAAAAATGGTGAAACAATCATCAATAAAATACTGAGACATTCAACTGACGTACTTTAAATCAATACATGTATATGATAAAATTTTCCAGTGAAATATTCACATTGTGGTAAATACAAGTATTATAACATAATTGAAGGTTTGGTGACATGTCTTCACTGGTACCTGTGTTGGTTTTTCAGCAATAGTGGCGAAGTTGAATACTCCCTTGTAAATTTGATCTAAAAATTATATTGCTAGGCCTTTTACTAAAATGCAGAGGCTATGTGAATTTTCATTTATTTGTTTATTTTTATTTATTTATTTGTGGTTTTATTCATTTGTGTTTCATTTATTTATTTATTTATTTGTGTTTTTATGGCTTTATAAGGTCCAGCTACAGACATGCACCTATCAATGTTTTCCACCCGGGGGAGTGTGGGGCAACATGGAAAAGACATGTAGATCACAAATCATTTCCCCTGACAGTGAAATTTGATTGTTACAATGCGCAGCATGTCTAGAATTTTGACTGATATCAAGTCCTAGACTATCTACATAGCCTCCATTTTCTCCCACCCTTGGGTATTTGACATATTTTTGTAGCCAGTGTTTAACTCTTTGAGCGCCAAAGTCAATTTTGTCGCCTCTACAAAATATACACCTGTCAAATTTTATTTAGATTTTTGCAACAATTTTGATAAAAAAAACTGTAGCTTGATAAATGTGATGTCCATTTGCTCCAAAATTATCAAAAAATTCAGAAAAATTCATAAAAATTGGTAAAATGTTGCACTTCAATTGGTTGGAAAAATTACAGCACTCAAAGGGTTAAACTTTTCAAGAGGAAAATCTGAGCAATTCATAAATTTGGACTTTCTGCTTTTCTAGCGTGATTACCTTAAATCTGATTTTGTAGAATCATACCAGGTTCCATTGCACAAGGCAAAATGGACTACAAAGAATTAAAGTTGTAGTACTCTTGGGGAATTTTGCAACCTTTTCACTGCATTGAATTCACCAACAATAGGGTCTTTTGACTGTTTATTTGTCAGACTTCCAGTGTCTGTAACAAATCCCAGACACTGTAAAGTGGAACACCTGTATTCACTTCAATGCCCATTAATGTAATCAACTCTCTGTATAAACTTTTAGATAATTCATGATCTAATATATTTATTCAAAATTACGCTCAGATTTAAAGGTGATGCATGAAAGAGCTTTAAGCAATGGCTGCCTTGTCCTTCAAAGTAAATTTAATTTATGGCCTTAAAGTTCATTCATTTTCCATTGCAGTTTTCCATTCCGGTTCATCAAACTGAGTCACCAGGTGCTTTTTCCACCGAGAGATATTCATGTGGTAAGGCTACGAAACATACAGGCAAGATATTCATAAACACGGGTAGAATTTCCAGTGTGACTGATCATATACCAATGGGAAGTCCAGAAAAAGTGGGGGATTCTGATTTGGCCAAATTAAAAAATATTTGCGTTTCTATTCACCAACCACAGACATCTTTTCAAATTTCAAAATATTTCATGCAAATTCTCTCAACTTTACTGTATTTTAAGAGTCTTAGCCAGCAAAGAAAATAATTTGAAAAAATTTCCTCCGACCTACATACCTTAATTTTAAGAGACATGTTACCGGAAACACATATTTTTTTATTTGGCCAATAGTGCATGTGCGCAAGCTTCCCTATAACATTTTTACTCCTTTATAGGTCATTGATTGTTATTCAATAACCGACATAAAAATCACTGTGTAAAGAACATCACCATGACACAGACTGCTGTGACACATATCTATCACTACATTTCTGAGTTGATTGAAGAAAATTACCATGTCCCAGAAAAACAATTATAATGCTTTTAGGAAAATCATGAAATCATATTTGTGGAATTTTTTTTAATGATCTTCATCATTGGTTGAGTTTGGTAAAATACAATTACATGTAACAAGTCACACTTCACTGGTTGAACCTGACCTCTTGGTGACATATAAACCCAGAAGGATAATGGAAGAAATGTATTGCTGTTAGCAGTGCGTAAGTTCAACAAGAAATGTTAAAACAGAGCAATTACCATTCACCTAGCTGGAAAACTAACTTCATATGATTTGGATCTTGAAACTACATTGCAATTATAACTTAATTTGTACAACTTACATTAAGTAACCATCCAGAGCATTTCTGCAAACATCACCGGTATTTGTCCACAATCTACCGGTATATCTTCAATCTTTTTGGCATATTTTAATTTTTCATCAGATATCAAACTACTAGATTAGGTGTAACTTTAGAAATATCTTCCAAATTAAAATTGACTGTAATCTTTCATTGAGATTTGATTCATATGACATGAATTCAAGATATATCAGTAAATTATACAAGTGAACTGAAATGTCAGACTGTTCATTGGTTTCATGATGGCTTCTCTGTGATGTTTCTAGCGTCTGTGAATTTCAGCTTACCAATTAAACTGAAGGATATACCTGTGCGTGTAGTGTCTATGGGCCACAATTACCTGATACAAGAAAGCTTTCAAGTGCCACTCAAGAATGATGTAATGTTTGAATGCACTTTGAAATGACTAGACAGAAAATGCAACACACTATCTCATATTTTCTCTCAATATCCGCGGGGCAGTTGTTAGGGTACCGAACTCAATATTGGAGGATGGTAAGTTCAAGACCCAGGAAGTCCAGAGTAATGGATTCACTATCGGAGGAGCCCTTGGGGGGTGAGTTCAAGACCCAATATTTGAGTCCAGTTACAGACTTACTGTTGGAGGGTTGTGAGTTTGAGACTGTAGTGCCGTGTTGTACCCTTGAGCAAGGCACTTTAACTCCCCATTGCTTCGTTGGAGTAGTGGGTTACGGGCATGTCATCCTGCAATTGTGCTTTCACCTCTTGGATAATGGATTGAATTAAAAAAAAAAATCTTATATGAAAGTACTGAGCGGGGTCGTGTACGACACAAGAGAAGAATGCATTCCTGCTAAGCTCAGTCATAGCGATGATCTACAGTAGACAGATGGAATCATTAGTCTACAAATAGAAGATATTTGCCAAGACTTAGAAAGTAAATGTTTGATAACTTATGATTCATTTGATTGATTATAAAATTGCAAATTTGATGGATTATTTTTGTAGTCAGTATGCCTTCAAAGCCAATTTGACATACCGGTACCTGACAGAATTTCCTTTGACTGGGGAATATTTTTCAAATTATATACATTGGTATCGGGCTACATGTAACTAAAATAACTGTAATTCCTGAATTAACTAGGGACTTTCTAAAAATTCTTCAAAAGTAGATATGGTACTCTTTATAATTATGTAAAGTTACTTGTATTCATTGCATTTTTATAATGTGTATGTGTGTATGTGTGTGTGTGTTTTCACATTTTATACACACACATATTACTTTGAAATATTCAGGAAAGCTATTTGCGACAATATACATTATGGGGAGCACTCTTGAGAAATTGGTTTTGCTTTAACTCATAAACAGTGACATACACACACCTGTGCATCGGAAAACATAATGGGTCTGAATTATCCTGCAGCTGAAAAGTGCTTTATTTATTGTGAGAGGTCACGCACACACTGTTATTTTCAAACTGTAGTAGCAAAAAAGAAAGTAATTATAGTGATCCAAACATGTCACTTTTATCCCCCTGAAATAAATTAAGATCTAACAGCTAAGAGACACAATGGATGTTCACTGACACACATCTGTTACAGCAATATTCTGACATTTGGGGCATTCTTGTGTCTGTGTTACATTGTGCCCTGACAATCCGTTGAACATCTGAGGTTGAAAAAATCCAGGGTACTGCAGGGATATTGTAGTTTGTGTTGCTGGCCATGCAGTCACTCCACTCCTTAGAAAATGCTTGCAATATTGGAGAAGGCAACAAAGAAACTGTACGATATACATGTAATAGGGCAAAATCAATTTGCATAAGATGCTATATTTTAAACATGTTACAGGGCTACTTAATTTGCATGGGATAGTCATGTTATAGGGCATGCTAACATGTATCCACTTGTTGCCTCTCGGACTTTTTGTTGAGAAATTCAAGGTCTTGCATAAATAAAAACATACCAGTGTTAACTTCAGAGAATCTGAGATATACAAGTTCTGAGAGTGCTGAATTCAATTTTTATGTCACACTTTATAACAATGCTTGGTGATTGGACGAGGTAAAAAATAATTGAAGTTAAGTAAGCATAAAAATCAATAGGTATCACAGTGATGGCCAAGATGTGAGTGTTCTAACAAATGAACCAGTATTAATGCATGTTCTGAGGGCCATGGCCATAAAACACAATATCCATATTGAATAGTACACAGCAAAGATTTACAAATGTCCCTGAACCAGGTATTTGATGTGTCATTCATGTTTCAGGGCATCAAACCCAGTGCCTGGATCCAACAATGCAATAATGAAGCTCCTTGGCAACAGTCACTCTACGGCAAGGCTATATTTATTACCATTGTAGAATACATATTCAACCATACAGGTAAAGATAAAGTAAAATAACTATATATACATCCTATGTTACGATATGCTATTCTGATTACAGGGCACTGTATACCTAGGATACAGCATACATGTACCTAGGATCCCAAGATAAAACATACTGATATCCACATTACAGGGCACAGCAACAAATGATTTTGAACATTCAAAGTATTATATTGCAAATTTAACATGAAAAAAAAATCGTAACATAGGATGTATAGGTATATTGTTTAAATTTAAAATATTGAAATGTATGAAATTTATGGAATATTGAAATATTCTGCAGATGTGAACAGTAAAGGCTAAGAACAGAAATGCATGTTGGGTGGGATATTGTAGCTCTAAACTTTACAACTGTGACACACTTTTGGATGTATACGAATACTACCATCACTTTTCCCAGCACGCAATAATTTGAATATCAATTACGTAAATATAACAACCTCCTGGAATAGGGACATGCATAATTGACTGAATTTTAAAAATACGCCGTACTTTGCAATCTCCTCCCTATCACTTACCAGTTACAACACTTTCACCTATAACATACCTAGCATACCGTACATGATTTAACCCTTTCACCCCCAGTTCCCTGTGTACAGGTCCAACTTTACCATAGAAAACAATGGATTTGGGACAAACCATGGTGGTGAAAGGGTTAAAAGTAGCAAATACCGGTACGTCATGAATATTCATACAGTACTTAGTTCCATAACCCAATACTTTCACAGTAATCTGACCAATCAAGCATTTTATTGATGAAATAAAATATGCTGAAAGGACACACAAATCTCAAATCTCAAATGACCTGTCTGTAAAACTCAACAGGTCATTCACAGCTAACAATTACTCACAGAACTTACAAGATGAAAAGTAAAAGGGAAGGTGATTTTCAAAATAGTCAAGTTTCCACTTCTATAACAGCTGTCATATTTAAATGTTGCGTTTTTTAGGATAAATTTGTGTAGGTATGGTTCTAAACTCTCTGCTCTAGACTCCAAAACACCCGTTCACTTCTCAGTCAGGAAAAACAGGCAATACAGTGTGTCTTGCAAAGGTTACAAGATCTAGTATTAGGGTATTTCATGCAAAGAGTGATAATAAGTGTTGAGTAAAATATGCAGATCTTATGATAAATTGACTCACTAATCAATGAATATTCATTAATGCAAACTGTCACACCAAAGAATGCAGATCTTATGATAAATTGATTCACTAATCAATGAATATTCATTAATGCAAAGTGTCACACCAAATATTGATTAAATATGCAAATATTATGATAATGACTCACTCTTCATTGATGAATATTCATGTAGCTAAGATTGTACCCTGCCACAATGCAAACCCATAGGTTATAGCCCTTTACACATCTCAAGTACATTGAACTGACTGACCAAAGTATTACGGTTTGAACTCAAATAACCCACCGATGGTATTTTTTTTTTGTACCATGTACATGTAGCTTATTGTAACACTCAGTGCACACAACAATCCTCCATCGCCGTCACAAAATATTTTACAGTCTGCAGAGCAAACACTATTGCTGAGTGAGACGCTTTTACTGTGTTCATCCATGACCTGGCTTTTAAAAGTACCGGTATAATTGCTATCCCGGTCAGAACCCAGAAGTCACGGAATTGGTTCCACGGCTGCACATGGACTAAACAGGCAAGCGCTTTACTCACAAAACAAAGCAAATCCCAGGTTATTTAATCCAGGGCAAACTACAGGGTCATGGCTTGGAGATCAAAGCTTGGAATCATATTAGAAAGCTTATCCAGAATCCAGAATGATGTTATTCCGGAATATCTAGTATCCGGCATATCTCACTACAACATATTGGTATTATCTACATTCAATTTCACCAGGCAGCTGTAGTTCACTCAAGGGTTTTCCCGTTTGCATATGGAATAATGCACGGAAAGATATGAGATCCGGGATAAAGAAGGTTCAAAGTGTTCTACTTTTGGTCATAGCCATGTGATTATCCTAACCACTTCATATTATCTTTATTGGAGAAAAGTTATTTTTGTATTACACTTTTACTGTCACAAATGTGATGTAAATCCTATATTTACAAGCAAGCAAGCAATAAAATATTATGTTATATTCAAGGTATTTAATCTTAAATGTACATTACTGCAGTTTACTACATGTAGCTGTATCTTTTAGTACATTTTTACAGTACTTTTGTTCTGGTATTATGGTAGAATGCCCCTCGGAGACAGATTTTCAGAATCACAAATTTTACAATACTTTTCTGGTCTACTGTTTGCAGAGGGTCACTTGGAAGCTCTTGGAGTAAGTAGTTGACTTCATCTTTATTTTTCACAAACTGAAAATTTATTTTTTCCTGAAAGAGTAATTACCGAGATGGCGGCCATTTTGAATTTCAAATATCAGTAAATGTTATGTAACTTGCTTCTTCATCAAACTTCTTAACCAAGGCATTTTATGCATTTTTATTCTTGATTTGGTAAGGGTATGGTTCAAAGTTTTATTAAGGAAAGTTTGAGCAAAGGTTTGAAGTCTTTCACTTTCAAGGCGCATACTACCTTTCAGTAAAGTTTCTCATTTCTAGTTCCAAAATCATCTTTACAGTCCTTGTGTTCAAATAGTCTATACAGTTTCTAGTGTGTAAATGTTCAAATGTTACTGTTGACAACCGAATCTGAATCTGGATTTGACTTCATTTGTAACAATAACAAATTGCATACGGTACATATCGGCCAGGCGTAAATCCTCTGACTTTCCAAAGACGAATAAATAATGTGATGGTAACATAGAACAAATTTAAGAATGACAATTACAAGTTAAAGATATTGTTTTTCTAATGAAGCATACATGACATTTATCTAATGACCTTTGTTGGCCATTCCAATAATCTCAACTCTATTGAATTAAATTCCCTTAAACAATATCACCAACTGTCTTTCACATATCTATTGTTTTAATGAGATCACTTATTGAGCTATTTCTGTCTCATGATAAACATTATCATCATCAATCATAACGAACAAGCAGTTTCTTAGAATTGTAACAACGAATAAAACTGATTAGAAAATGTGTATGGCCTTGGACTAATTGCTTTTAAAGAATTGTCTTTTTTTCTGTCAAAGCTATAAATCTTTTGAATGTTTTTTTTTTGCTTGAGAAAACAAGACTAATACATTTTCTTCTTTGTTTCAGCACATTAAATAGAAAGTATTTCCTTGTGATTTTTTTAAAAATATTTACCAGCGTTCAGATTCTGGTGGAACAAGGCCATGAGGAAAGCAGTTTCAATGAGAAGGATTGTACCATATTGCGTGAAATATGTGATTACATTGTCCATAAATGAATGCCAGTCCAGATACATTCATTTGGCAACAGTCATATTGGACATGCCACATATGGAGGCAGCATTAACAAGATGAACACTATAAGCTTTGATACCATTTTGGGAGCATCGGTTGGGCAAGAAACAAACAGAACAAAATAAATAGAAAATAACTTCAAGTTACACCTACTGGAGTTTTAACCCTGAGTACTGTAATTTTTCCCGCCAAAATTTTAGTGCAACATTTTCTCACAATTTTTATGAATTTTTCTGTAATTTTTTTGATAATTTTGGACCGAATGGCTATCACATTTCATTGACTATAGTTTTTAATCAAAATTTTGGCAAAATTCAGGAAAAAATTGACTGGGGTACATTTTATAAAGGCGACAAAAATTGACGTTGGCACTCAAAGTGTTAATTTCACTCATTGTTTGCTTGTGCAGTTCAAATCTTTTATCTTTGAAAACATTAGGATTTTATCATCTCAGAGAACGAAACAGGTAAAAGGATAATTTCTTAATATTTACCTAGAATGTGCCTCAGGGACAGATATTCAGATTCTCATGTTTTTACAATTTTTTCTGGTTTAAAACTTATGGGGGAACTTATTTTGAAGTTCCTGGAGTAAGCAACATTTTCACCATCTTACTTTTTCAAAAATAAATAATTTTATTTTTCCCATGGAGCTAACACAGGGATGTCAGCCATTTGAATTTAAAATATTGATAAATATTAGTATTTGTTTCTCTGGTACCAAACTTTGTACGGAGCCCTGTGATTTCTATTCTTTATTTGGTAAGAGAATGGTTGAAAATTTCACTGAGGAAAGTTTGAGCAAGAGTTTCCAGTATGGACACTGCCCTGCCAGTACAGGTATCTCTTTCTCAATAACTTCTGGCTACTTCATGTATAATATAATGGTCTATACAAAATATATCTTTGTGGATAGCATTTGAAAGTGCTATCCCTACCATACTGCATATGGCATGGGAGCTCAAAAATAGCACAAAGTCAATGCCCGGATAAATGAAGTTAGACTTGCCCCGAGTCTGTGGGCACATAAATATTTCACCGGTAAGGTTAGCTGATCACACAGTTGAAGCTATACTTTCAAACCGTGGCGTAGTTTGTGTGGGTAAATGCGATAGTCAGCCAGTAACTGCTATGCACATACCGGAAAAAAGCTAAGCGACTAGGGCCAGTCTACAAATGAAATTGTCAATTTTACCAGTACTGTACCGGCGCATAATTATTTACAAATCTTAGATGACCAAAATGACATCAGTTGTTGCAATCAGATGAAACTGTGATATTCATATTTCCTGGGAAAATTGTGAACTCTTTTTCTAGGTCAAGTCATTTAAAATAAGCATAAAAAAAAATCAAACCAAAAGACCTAGGTGACATACAGCATAGTTGACATACACTATTACAATCAGATCAAGTCCATAAAAATCATCATTTACATGTACCGGGGTATGTAGGTCTCACGGATGCAGGAAAGTGAAAATGCTCATGGGCTACAACTGTACATTTCATCTGTTCAAATACTGAACATACAAGCCACATCAGGTGTGAGCAAAATCACCAAACGGAAGAGAATAAAATACATGATTAATTTAATTAATAGATAAACAATATTAGTAATCGAATAATTAACTTAATTAATTGATAAATAATATCATTCACTCCCTGTCAGTGTTTTCTACTCACTGCCGTTTTTCTTTCTGTTTTATCATCAAGCCACAACTTACTTGACAATGTTAAGATTTTAACCTTCCTTTATAATTGTTCCAGGTAAGTGTTTTAAAATTTTTGTCAAAGTACTGGCATGGTCATGTTATACTGAAAATTACCAGTTTAACCATCCGGATCTTATCAGGGACCTATGAACTTGGTACGAAAAAATGACTGATGGTATCACAAATTTGCCTCTAACACTGCTCACTGATAAAACCCAAAAACAATTTTAGAAGCTTTTATTGCTATATCTGAAACTTATAAAAATACACACCCTGTCACCCCTATTTGCCGGTACTATAGTCCACTTCATCACTATAAAACAACAGGGCTGCACCATTATCTGGTGGTACAAGGATCAGAGTATGGGAAATTCAACATTGATCGAGGATATATATGTGTAGTTGTAACCATGACAATATCGTCATGGCAACCTCATATAGGTTAGTCCCTCATATGGGAGTGTTTGACACATATACAACACTGATTTACTAAATCAGGCTGTAACCCTTTAACACACCCCTTCAATTTGGAAAAATCTTGTGTTCCCAGCAGAGTGGAATGACACAAGTCCAAGCAAATAGGGATGCAAAAGCTATTCTGTATGTGCTATATTTCCATCTAACAATTGCATCTTTTTAACGGGAAATGCAAAAAGACAGAGGGGCCCTATGGTATATTGTGTAGATGAAACCTTATGCATACAATAAAAAACATTGCCACTGGGCTGTGCTGGCTAATCTGGACTAAATACATACAAGCTGGATAGAAAAAGGGTCGGTGGGAAAATTTCAAATGGAATCTAATGGATTCATAAAGGTTGGAATCCATTTAAAAGCTAAGGGGGGGTTCATCAGAAAACCAACAAAAAAAATGATGTGACTTTACACAAAGATGCCTCACCTTCAAGAAACTACATTTCCTTATCTTACAAACTTGATCAAACAGACACAGACTAACAAGAAAGAACTCAACAGACTTTCATAAATGCGAGAGAAAGTCTTATGAAAAACAGCTGGGACCAGCTGTACAGAAATCAGTGTATGGGTCTGAGAACCTATTGACATTAAAATACATGACACATTGTTGACACTGCATCCCACAAGGCTTGTCCATAAAAATTCTCAAGAATTCTTCAGAGGCAAAATCTTGAGATGAAACATTCATGATACGAATTTGAAAACCCCAAACAATGCGATAGTTATTTCTGTTCTCAAAAATTGTTTTTCTGGATATCTAATTTAAGTATTGAGGTGCAACTTTAGTTTATGATGATCATACACCCTCCCACCCCACCTTCGCGCCCCCCAAAAAGTGATATTTCAATGTCTTTTTTAGTTTTATCACACATATATGTACACATCTGCATTTACTCTATTGCTGATAAGGATTTATCCAGGCTTTATATACAAATTTTCAGAGGGAATTTTTCCAATTTTTTCTTATTCTTTACCTTGTTTCAGTGGAGCACATTAACTGTAACTTTTGATGTATATCCAGAATATTTTTTCTGTTTGAAAGATACAGTTTCATATTCCACTGCCAAACTGATGCTAAAATGCCTGATATTTAACTAATCATTGCAGCCTGTGTATGTATATATATATATATATATATATATATATATATATATATATATATATATATATATATATATATATATATATATATATATATATATATATATATATATATATATATTTATTTATTTTACTGTTGGCAGCTGAGTATCACTCTGGACTAGAATTCATTTGTCAGCGACAACACTCCATACTAGGCAAGGTAAACATGCTTTTTGTACCAGAGTCATATATAAAATGATCATCATTTTCCATTCTGATGATGAAGATGAACTGCTCTGCTGAATGTCAAACAATACAGATTCATCTGATGCAGAGGCAGAAAATATCTTCTGACATGCAAGCCATGTCAGTTGAATTCTATAATGCATAAGAACAGCTAGAAAAGACATACAAAGTAGTGTAACAAAAGACCCTACTCCCATCAATCACATGACAGCATGAGCCGTGTCAAGGTGACTTAAAATTCATGTTGATTGTTATATAAGAGCAATTAGTAAATACTGTATCCCCTCTGAACAGGAACAATATTGGGACAGACACTTGGGACAAAAACCTTTTTAGCTGATTGATAGTTCTTGTCAAAGATGTCTGAGGCTATTATTGTTGCCTGGTGGTTTCAAATGAGTTACTTTGAATGAATGTTTAAAAAGGGACTGTCACAAGGGTGATCAAATCCTTTGAAAACTGGTCTCAGTGGGTCAACATGTCAAAGTAAAGTTGGCATTCTCGCCAGCAGTTTTGTGACCACCTCCCCCCCCCTCTCTCTCTCTCTCTCTCTCTCTCTCTCTCTCTCTCTCTCTCTCTCTCTCTCTCTCTCTCTCTCTCTCTCTGACATCACTAATGCAGTAATATTCAATTGTTGGGGAAAGAAAAATCCTACAGTCTAAGCCAAAAAAAAGAAAGATCAAGTAATCTTGCATCTCAGATTTGGGCACACAAATGCTTAATAATTTCCTCATTACAATAACAATGCATCACAGCTCGGCAACAGAATAAGAAAAACTGGGTTGTCAAGGAAACCCATACCCAATCACTATTTCGGAAAATTTTCATCACACATTTTTTATTTTCATTCAAAGACTTTTCTAATCTGACAACATTGCTAATCACTTTTAAATTTGCCAATAAAGGCATTGGGACTCTACCAAGAAGATCAGATGTAATAATTTATACTATGAACAGTGATTTCAGCACACCAAATTTCAGAAGTAGCATTTTAATATTTACATGTAAAGAGCACATCAATGAACGGGCTAAATTCCGATGAGTCTAATCAATATTTCATCTTAAGTAAGTTTATTTTCTAATCTTACAAAGTTGCTACTACTGTACCAGTTATTAGTTTTTTATAAATTTTGATATCCTGTAAAGTCAATATTCTAGCGAGAAGATTGAGCATGATAAAATGCGGTGCCAGGAGATTGGGCAGGCCAAATTGAAACGACCAGCAGCTGCATCTTTTCATGATTTTTTTTTTCATTATTTTTATTGCAAGCTACATATTCTTGTTCTATTTACCAAAGTATGTTGAGATATACAGTATTAAGCTTGTCAACTCAGCCTGTACATGTGTAAACTTCATTGTTGTTGTGTATAATTCTAGTCCGGACCAAAATTCCCTTATCAACGATAACAATGTTTACACAGGCTGAGTTGACAAGTGGATTCGGTCCAGACTGGAATTCAAATGTAAACAATGACAGTGCATTCTGCATATAGATATTGTGTTGACAAGCTATAAAATAGAGGGTGTTTCAACATAGAACATGAACTTGTAATTGATGACAAAACAAAAATGGTAAACGAATCACAAAAGCCGACAGCTACTGGCCCCTTGACCAGCAAAATTTCTTCTGCTGGTTTCTTTTCTTCAGTAGCTTGCATAATGTTTCACACTTTCTCACGGCCCTAGGAAATGATTTGTCAAAGATCACATCACATTTGCTGGTGCCTTTTGGTCTCTCTAATTTTTTCAACAGATGCAAATTCTAAAACGTGAAAACACTTCACACAGCTGGACCTGGTCAAAATGTGGCACTGAAAGAATAGTTTTATTTTGTTCAGGGATGAAAGCCATATGTGGCTATTTAGAGTGAAAGGCAGCTACCGTCTGCAGACAATATGGCTGAAAGATGTCACCATTGAAAGCAATATTGGAAAAATAAAAATACCAGTATGAGTGATTTCAAGTTGATAAACAGTGGAAACAGAGTGAAAATATTGCATCAAACAATTGTTAATTTTTAGCCCAAACAGTATCAAATGGGGCAAAATAAAGTTGAGCTAACAGATCAGTTTGCATTGTCACTTACTTGTCTCTCAGGTCATTTTGATGAAAAGTGTTTTTGTTATGCATAAAATATTATTTGAAAGTACAGTACTATACTGCATGAATTACCGTATGTTGAATGTTTGCTCTTAGCATATTTTCAGCCATCCAATTCTCATAAACTTCCAAATATCAAGAATGGAAACAATATCTTGGTCAATTTTTTTTTTTTTTTTTTTTTATTCAGTCCATCATCCAACAGGCGTTAGCCCAATTACAGGATGCGGTAATAACCCACTACTCCCCCAATGGAGCACTGAGGAGTGAAGTGCCTTGCTCAAGGGCACAACACCGTGCTGGAGTCTCGAACTCACCACCCTCTGACAGTGAATCCATTACCCTAACCACTGGGCCACGGTGCCTTTTCTTGTAACAATGTCGATGTCAAGATAAATTTCTCCCAATTTTACAGGAAATTCCGATTCAGAAAACATATCTCAGTTCTGATTGTGTTACAGACACTTGAAAAATATGATGAAAAGGACTGTTACGAAAGGAGAGAAATTATTGCAAAAATTTTGTCGATTCTCGATCAGATTCCAGTTCGTAAAGTATGGTGTCTCAGACTGGTCACCTGGCAGAGACATTACAATTAAAACTGCTCGGCTAAATCCTAACTGATTTTCATTCTTGATTTGGTGACAGAATTATTGAAAGTTTCACTGAGGAAAGTTTGAGCAAAAGTGTAAGTCTTTCGCTTTCAAGGTGCATACTACCTTTAAATCTGGACTAGAATTTAATTTTCAACAATTTCATTTCATATTGTGCATAGAACATCATGTTTGCAAGGCTTATATTTCTTCATTCACCACACTGCATGAATGAGAAGAAAATTTATTTGTTTTGTTTTATGGACAAAAGAAATTACACAAAAGCCAGATTATTTTTTCAATAATTAATATTATTAGCCCAAAAGCCAACTATCTTTGTTCTTGACGATTTGTTCACCATGCTGTTCACGGAAAACTACAATTATCATAACAACATGAAAACATCAATTATATATATTTATCACAATCAATATCAATCAAGCAGAAAATTAATTTTTATCGTTTTATGAAAAATGATTATGAAATATTTATTATGCAATCATATAAATGGATGAATGCTTCAGACAAACAGATAATCTGATCAAAAAAAGTTTACACAATGAAAGGAAGTTATTGATAGCATTTGAATACAAAACCTACAAATTCACTGAACAGATCATGCAATTCATTTCATTGATGAGATAAAATGAACTCATGCAGAACTGATAATTCAGGAAGTAGTTCCATCAATGTTTAAACGTGATTCCTTTTGTCATTTTATGTAAATTCCTCTTGATATAGGAAGTCATTGATGATATCTAGAAAGGCATTGTACATGTAGCTGTAGTATAAGTTTCCCACCACATTGACTATACTTTCCAACCTCACTTTAATTTGAAATATTAGTTTAAATCCCATAATTTAAAAGTAAGCTCTGAAACAAGGTTTTACAAGTATACAATTTTTTTGTATAATGTAAAGAATATCCATGTTATAATTATATGGTTCAGAGTTTTTTTTATTTTTTTATTTTCATGAAATGGAGCAAATGAATGCTTACATTTCCAGCACATGACAAGATTTCTTCATAATATCAAAGTAATTGATACCATAACGAATGGTACAGACCGAGGCCAATTTTAGCGATGGCACTATGGAGATACCATATTGTCCAACTGCAGCATGAACATCTCCTTTCCAATTTCAAGAGCAAGTTCCAACCACATACTTAGAAAGGATGTTGTCTTTCAGGTTTTAGTAACTACGCAGATTTTTATCGAATATGAAAATGTGACAAATTGCAGACTATATGCTACACACTATGTACAATCTAAAAAATACACGACTTACACAATTAGCTCATACACCCACACAAATATGACATGTGACTCATGAGCTAGAAAGTAAAGACTCCATTTTCTGTGGTTACAAGTGGTCTTTCATCATCTGTGAAATACACTTCATGAACATTTTGTGCCAGATAAATACAATGCCTACAATTCCCCGATGACAGGAACAAAACTATTGTACGTATCTTAATCGGTGAAAACACAAAACGCACCAGGTGTCACTGTTGGCTGTTAATTAGTTCCTGTTGTATGGCTACACACCCATAGAAGATTGTTCCAGTGTCAAGTGTTAGGGGCTGGGACGAACCATTAGATATTCAGATCAGAAGGGAAAAGATTAAAAACTGAAACAATAGTGAGCATCATTCAAAAATAAAATTGTTGAAAAATATGTCAAAATATATGTCAATGTAGCTGGCTATTTCTCTCAAAAATCTTTCATACAAGAGACATAGACAACAATTCTGAAAAGTTCATATGGGCTATATCTGCCAGTACTCCTAATTTCAGATTTGGAAGACAAAAATTTGAGTATTCTAATTCTGACCACCCCTTTCACATATTTGTCTATCCCCAGACATGGAATACCACACTTTTTATTCTCATTTTGACCACCCCTTTCAAACATTGGTCTATCCCTATGTGTTGAAATCAAGGGCATCCTAGTTATTCTAATTCTGTCCAACCCTTCCAAATATTGGTCTCTCCCTACGTGTGGAATAGCACCAAATTTATAAACAGGCAAAAATACCATTGCCAGCAAATATTGCTTACAGTGAAACTGTGACCTTGATGATCGACCTTGTTCCTTTTATGCGAACATAAAAATTATTTTGCATCCAGGTGCTTTCCAATTATAGTGCCAACTTAAACAGCTTAAATTCCAGACACTTGAATCATTGTGTTTATATGTGTGGGTATCAAATATTTCTGATATATTCAATGATAATGACTACAATTGAAATTTGCTATACCAGGAAAATAATTAGCAAAATGGCCAATATCTTTTTAATTTGGGATAATGGCTGGAAAAAAGTTTTAAAATCATATAAAATCAACAGTAAAGACAGATAATCGGAACTCATGTCTTTACACATACAATCGTAATTGGTTTTTAAGAAGAAATGTAAGATTTTTTTCATCAAGAGAAACATATGTGATGTTTACCATGTGATAAGCAAATTGCAATTATAATCTGTTTATTCAGTTTTCATCCGATATGACACTGAAATTAAAAGCATAATTCTACACACTCAAGGGTATCTGCAATTATATTTACATTTCAGCTGACATTAAAAATGCATGCATAATTAACTAAATGTATATCTCAACTGTCAGCAAGAGAATGGGATTGTTGATTCAAAAATCACTGTACAAACAGCGCAATCTCTGCTTTGAAAAACAAACAGGAAATAATAAATTTCACAAGACACCCCCACCCTCCATATTTGCAACGTACAAGAAGTCTGAGCTGGACGATATAGAATCATACACAGAAATGTTCGACTAAGGCACTATCTTACAAGGAATAAGTCTTATATTAAGATTGTCGAAATCCCTGTTTTTGACGTATAACCATTTTGCAAAAGATGCCTGCCCTGCCACAGTGCAAAGTGTGAGCACGCGTTACAAATTCATGCAAGCATATTGACAATTAAGGTAGTATGCGCCTCGAAAGAGAAAGGCTGAAACTTTTGCTTAAACTTTCCTTAATAACACTTTTAACCATTTGCATACCAAATCAAGAAAAATGTCAGGGGTCACTGTGCAAAATTTGGTACTAGAGAAACAAATTACCTAAGAGTTACCAATATTTGATATTCAAAATGGCCGCCATCCCTGTGTGAACTACGATATATGGGTAAAACAGTGGTTTATTTATAGCATCAAATTTTAGAATATTATGGTCAAAATTGTAGGAAATTGCAAAATTCGAATACATTTGCAAGGATAATATTTGATTCATTTTTATATTCAGTAAAATCTCTGTCACTTTATTTTGTCCAAATTTTACCTGAACAAAGATATTGTGAAAGTGGTCTATGTGGTACAGCCTGAATTACAACAAAGATAGAAAAATACTTTTATACCGCATTGAAGAAAACATTTGAATCCTTATATGATCATTCAGAGACTGTTTCAGTCTATCATCCATAAGCATTTTATCATAAACAAGAAAATTATGAACGGACACATGAAAAATAAAAAATACCTAGATTCCTACAGTTCTACTCTTCACAGAAAATCGTCAGCATTGGCGATTGAAGTTCACTTTGTAATAGGGTCAGAAAAATGTTATAAGTTTTCCAGGAAAAATTACACATACAGAAAATATAGTTTCTGCATGCTACAGTGGTAAAATGTGACTGTACACAAAACTCAATCACTGGGGAAAAAAAATTGTTTCTCAATTTCCACTACTCTGGAGCAAAGAATGGAATAGAATACATGTAGTGATGATGAAAATTTTTTCATAGACTGCAGATTATCAGGATTATACAGTATTATTTTTTTCATTTTTTTCCAATTCTCTGCAAGAGCTTGAGTGACAAGCGTGTTATGTTTCACAACATGAGCAGCACAGCTGAGGAAGGCATTTTGATCACCAGAAACACAAATAGATCTAATCTATGCAGGATTATGTTGCGTTTGTGTACAGTGTGTGGTTTGACAGTAATGGGATTAAATGGCTATCTTTGAGCGGATTTTCTCCAGTGAAACTGTAACGCCATAAAAACAATATGTTTACAATACAAATAAATTGAAAACAAAAATGATAATGTGCATTGATAAGAAGAACCTCCTACCAGTTTCGAAGCAAACTGAAGTAGATGGAATTATCCATCATTCACACGTGGACACCCTTTCCTTGTCAATAAATTTGTACTATTTCAAGCCTCTATAAGGGCCCTCAGCTTTCATCAACTTCATCCTTGGTAACTAATTGCTTCTTTGAGTCGATAATAAATACTCCTGACTTGCTAAACAAGCAACCGTCACACACTTTCATTCAAGTAGAAAAAATATTGACCTCAGACCAAAAAATGTAGAACAAAGTTTAATGACCCTCAGATATTATTGTGACCTTGGTAAGTAATATTGGCTTTAGGTCAGGAGCATCTTAGCATCGGTGGAATTGTTATGATTTCGCAGTCGGTATAAAACTAATATTTACTTCATTTGAAGCCATTAAGGCATTACAGTGGCTTATTGTCCTGGTCAATACGACTGACCTGTGAGGGCTACATACTCAATATTTGACTGGCAGAGAACACGTTTTCAGGCTTGAACTTCTCTATTTATATCTTTCATGGTAGCGTATTACAGGGGAAGTATGTGGCAAAACAACAAGAGAATGTCACAAAGTGATTTGTTGGAAAATAAACTGAAAAGAAGGTGAGGTATCCATAATTTGATTTTTGCAAACACTACTACTTTATCTCCCAAGTTAAAAGAACTGTGATATTCTGAATTTTAAGTATCATTTAATTTGAAATCTTCAATATCTACTTGGAGTAATTCTTTTACTTTTTGACATATTACAACAAACCGTTTTGATGAGGAAAAAGCCTTTAAGTATTTGTACACATCTTTAAAAGCATTGTATAACTATAAGGAAAATAATGCATCCTTTCTCACCAAATTCTATAGTAAATTTGCATCCATGGCATAATTTATATCTCATCATTATGAAATAAAGTAGTACAGGATTTAGTTATTGTTGTTTATTTTTTGCAGTTTAGGAACATTCATTTTCATGGAATTGAGGAAATACAAAGGTCAGTACATGCTGTTTGATTGTAAATAAAAAGGATACAAAGACCAGATAAAAAATATGTTTCCTGTAATCCAACATATCCTATTTATGAGCATCTGACACTAAACTATTTCCTCACTTTCAAAAATCATGCATGATTTGGCCAAAAGTTGCTGTTTTGATAGGTCACAATGAAATGAAAAACGTTTCTGACCAACTTACCCTATTTTGTTAGGGCTCTCTAATGGAAACATGTTTTCTTACACCAAATTAAAATTAAATCAAAATGAAATACAGGTTTGTTGTTGGTAACCATGGAAACCAGTGACATTGAGGGGTTATTATTTTAGTATCTCTACCTAAAATGCCGCAAACTGAGTAAATTTTGATAAAACATAAGCTCACAAAAAATAACCCATGTAAAATAACATTATATTGCCTTATTTTTATCATCACCTGTGACTGTTATTCAGCCAAGAAAAATAATTTAAAAAGGAAAGAAAAATCCTTGAAAAGAAGCACATAGGACTTCAGTAAAAACAAAGCTACTTCCCTATTTCTGGTGTTTGGAAATCTGACCCCATAGGTGGCCCTTTACGGCAGTCTAGTGAATAACAAACAGCATACTGATTGATTCTGTCCATGTGAAGTGACAAGGAAATTGTGTGGGAGGGACCGGTATTTGACTGAATTTTCAGAAATTAATTTGATTTCTCTTCTAATCCCTGTTTCGTTGGCTGCTTTTCTGATTTGGAAAAAAACAGTATAATTGTATACAATGTACTATGTTAGATTCTCTTTAACCCTATCTTACCTGTAATTTCATAATGTTGATAATGGCACATGCAAATTAATTGATCATTACAAAGATTGAAATTACAGAGACTTCAGTTTTTCGTGCTATGACAACTTAATGCGCATGTACCAATATATATTGAGAGTATAGAGATCTTGTGTGTGTGTGTGTGTATATATGTGTGTGTGTGTATATATATATATATATATATATATATATATATATATATATATATATATATATATATATATTTGCGTATATATATATATATATATATATATATATATATATATATATATATATATATATATATATAAACATGACAAAACTACATTAATAAGAAACAAGTGTATGAGTAATTAAATTTTAATACAACATTAATGAACCTCTTTCTGAGACATATATTACTATTATAATAATTCTCATGAAACAAAGATAAAAATGGTTTGAGTTCACTGGACCTTAAGGGGGAGATTATGAAATGATATTAACTATATATGAATATGGCATGCTACAGAAATTTTAGCAGGCTGAAAAACGGTAGATGTTATATTTCAAAGAATTTGTGTGTAGAACTTTCATTGCTAGTTCTAACTGGCAGTACAGAAATGATACTTTGACCAGCTCAGCTAATTATTATCTTGTCTTTCACCCACTGTATAAATTACTTATATACTATGTTGTAATTTCATCCCAATTTTTCACAAAACCATGACATAATCTAAAACCATAGATCCTTAGTAGCTAGGGTCTATGTTGAAACAGTCTTTCAAAAAATCTGTAGCTTTGGACAATTTCACATAAAATTGAAATATAAAATTTACCAAATTTTGTCATTATGCTATTTTTTCATATTATTAAGTGAAATGTATTTTGAAAAATGAAAATACCAAATGACAACAGAGGAGTGAATCCCCTTTATGATGGTGCAAAAATAAGATTCCATTACCAGATTAACATTAGCATATCATAATCAAAATTTCTAAAACAGAAAATTTAATTATTAAACTGATTTGGTTTCTTTTTATATTTCTAAAATACTATATTTTCACCAAGTTTTTCTCAAATATTAAAAAGCAGTCATTTTTTTAGCAAAATGATGAATGGAATAAATGTAAAAGATCATCAATATGATGCTATCTAAAAATAAAAGCTAGGTTGTGACATAGTTTGTATTTCCGTTAGGTTATTTGGAGGCATGACTTCTGATACTAATACGATAGAATCTCTGATACTTTATTGCAAGTGGAAAAAAGGGAAAAAATTATTTGCCAGATAAAAAAATATGAAAAAATGTGAATTGCACATCATATCTCATTATATTTCCATAAATGGGTAACTTCTTGTATATCTCAAATTTTTTGTAGTGAAAGTCAACTCAATGCCTAGTATTATAAGTCACTGCTCATATTGATAGCAATGGACTTGCATGGCCACTGGACTCTGAAATATGTTATGATAGCCACTACAATTGTAAATCCAACTCGTGTGACAAACAAACTGATGTTTCACTTTCAATGAATGTACACATCTCTATAAAAATACCAGCAGAAATCTTTGTGCCCAGAAGCCATTTGCGTGGCGAACATTAAGCTTTTTAATCCATGACACCAAACTTCCATGTGGTGACAAGATACACAACTAAATTTAGATTTAAAAATTTCAGAGGCCACCCAGAAATTGTAGCAGATGTGTACTATTCTCTAGGGCCAGACTAAGGTATTGTATACCCTGAACCACAGGAGGGATTGAACCTACATTCAGTAGTTCTGTAGTACCATTTGAAAAGAGAAATGTGTTTTCATTTTTCAATTTTTTTCATCTGACTAATCCACATTGATCAACAGGAAAAAATGTGTATTGAAATAAAACCTATGGACGTTTATTATCCTACTTTTCCAATCATTGCTTGTTTTTATTTTTCGTGATTCTTCTTATAATGAGATTTCTCTCACATGCTCAGTCTGTTGGATTCAATACAGAACACAAATGCAACGAGACTTTTATTCAACGGAATGACCTTTGACCTTCACATTTTCCCGCCACAAAGTAATTCAAAGCGTGACAGTGACTGAATCAACGTGGGGGAGGGGTCAGTACATTGACAAAGTGGAAAGATAGTGTGAGTTCAGGACACAACTGTTTTTAGACAGCATTTGAATGCAACAAGACATTTCATATCAAAACATGATAACATGGTACCAAACCATTAGATTGCGAGGAATTTTAATTCGGGCAATGTTCAATATCATGTAAGACACAACCGTGATATCAGCCCAATTTTTACCTCCATGTTTTTGAATGACCTTGTTCAAAGCCGGTGCCGCAGGTCATTTTTATGGCATTTGGCTGCTCAAGACTGATTATGACGTCATTTTTTGCAGTGCCCTCCGACTTCCAACGGTTGCTCATTGTTCCCACTTATCACATCTGATCATGTCCTTCGCTCAACTCACTGCCAATATACTGCCAAGCTATCAATCATCAATGAGTAAGCTCTCCAATTCAGTTAATAAGTTAGATTGTGTTGCTGAACCCGCCAATTTTTGAATGAAAAAACCTACCACTGAATCTTTTGTCCGCAGGGGGTGTTACTTTCTTGAGGTTAATTTGGATGTTTTTATATTCTGACGGAATAATCAGATTATGGTTATTAATAAGTCATGACAAGCATAGAACTGTTTGATACAATACCGACAAATTTCCAAAAGCTGCCATTATTTTTCTTACTTCACTGAACATATGTGGTGCATTTAGTCTGCATCCCGCAGGAGTTGTACACTCAAGGTGACATTATATGGTGGCCTGATATGTTTCATCACAAAAGGAAGTTTTACAGTACCTGGTGATTAGAACGTTCAAAAGATACGAGAGTTTGACGAGCATCATATGCATGTATTAATCAAAGCCATGGCCTCAAACTATGCATAAATATTGCACAAAAAACTATGAACACATTGGTTTAATCTGAACAATGAATATTAGAATTCAGGGTTTGTGCCTTTGAAATGAGTTGAATACATGAAATAATATTGTATGTATTCAATCCACACACCACACAGTCGTTTTTTATAAGGTATACATCACATGGCCCGTATTAGAGATCAGTCATACGGGCTGTCCGGCATATATACCTACAAGTTCATCACTCCATGTAAATAACCTGGGACAAAAATCATTCTGTATATAAATAATATACACCTGAATGCGTGTGTATTCTGCAGTTAAGCCTAGCAAATGAAAGTAATGAAGTGAGTATAATTTATTTTCATACTTTATATCATGTGTACACTTGATAAAATATATTTGGCATAATTTTTCCCCTAAAGTGAATAATTCTCAAAATGAGATTCAAGTAATTTTACCTGGATTTAACTGGAGTATCGGTATTATACAAACTGTCTTCATTATATACGGAAAGTGTAATTAATGGGGAACTGGAAACAGACGTGTTACCGCCCTCAGAATCGCTCTCCCTATACAATGTAAATGGAGATTCTCTACGCCTGTGCTAATTTGGGTTTAATGTATTTGCCAACGAAATTGATTGACCGCAAATGTATTGTTATCTTTTTTCAGTTTAAATGAAACGCTATGTTGCGAGGCCTCTCGAGGTATGGCGATTGTCCAGTGTAACAGCCATTCATCCCGTTGTAAAAAGCCGTCTCTCGCAAAAAGCTAACGTAACACCGCTGCACTGTCAGACGTGCAGACGTCAACAATACAACGCTCACCGGATTAATGTTATCAGCCAGGTAGGAAGGCGCGATCGCTCAACCATGCAAATGTATATCGGTGATGCATTGGTACAGCTTGGACATCGAGAAAAGAAGAATCGGAGGTCGCACTTTGACGCTAATTACTGAGTAAATAAAGAATAACAGCATGTTTTACCGCTACCTGAACAGAACGGATCGTTGGAATAGCGCTTTGCTAGTGAAAAATTCAAGAAAAACGGACCTGTGACAGCTGTGCCGGGAACAAAATTCTGTCGCACTGTAAATTTATGATCGAAACTGCTAAAAAAACCTGATATTTAAGTTTTTCATGTATAGAATGAAAGAAAAATGTGGAACAGAATTTTCTACTTCACTGACAGTAAAATCAATAAAACGTTCATTCGACAGCTAGCTAGCTACGTGCATATCATTTGAGGGACAGTTAACTTACCAGACTACATGTATGAAGAGAGCGAAGGCGGCTGACACGATGAGATCATCGCTTCCAACGGCCCATCGACGACGGAAGGCCACTAGACCCGGCATCGCAGTTTATTTTTCCGTAAAGTCCACTGTAACAACCTGAAAGAACTACAATCCAAAGCTGTCACAAATGCAGCTAAACCGGCCGTGGTGCCTGCATATCCGTGACCCGCGTATTGCAGCTTTATCGATCGACATCACCAATACGCGTGTATGCGCTACTCTCTTTACGATCGCTCAGTTCATCTCAGCTCATCAGCGCAGACTAGTTTGGCAGCGCAAAACCTAATACTGACACAATCACGCATTATCAGAACACAATTTCGTCTGATCTTCACGATCTTTATCTTCGTGGCGGCGTTTTGAAAGCCTTTAATTTTTAAAAATGAATATTTCCTTCGCGTCAATGTGATATTTCATGGGTTTTTATAGATTTTTTTTGAAATTCGGTTGTTGCTATTGTAAATTTAATTTCAAAATTAACAGAGCATGACTTCGTAATTTTGTTCTCAAAATATCTAATTTACTTTAAAACATTGCTATGTTTCATCCGCCAACTAGGACGTGCACAAAATCAACTTCAAAAGACTTGCTGAAAGCATAATTGACGAACATTTCCTTAATGTCTAGTGCAGAGATTTCCACTATTTTATTTATTTTAATAAACTAGCATTTAAAACTTTTCGATGACATCATATACGCATGCGTAGTTTGTTGTCCGCCATGTTTCTCTTCTCCATGTAAACTTGTGTGGTCCTCTTGGTTCGCGTTCATTTAACACACAGGGTGTGTTGGCAGCCTTCCGCCTTATCACATCTTCCGAAATTAAGAATGAAGAGGTACGTTATTTCATTGCCATGTCATTACGACGATTTTCGGAGTTGACTCTTGAAAACAGCGTTTGTTCGGCGGCTGTTGACACATCGTGTAACTGAGCTGTGTATGGTCCAACGTTTTCTGTCACCTGCCAACAAAGTTTATATCCATTTTCTGAAGTTTGTGGTGTGTGTGCGATTCAAACTTGTCCGCTACTTGGAATCTCATGATTCTCAACGTTCAACAACTGACCTTCAAGTGGAAAACACTATCGTTCAGACTCTTTGTGAGACACTCCTACAAACGCCAAATATTACATGCAACGAGTACTACATCCCAGTGCGTGTACAGCTATAATACTGGATTAGGTAGCTGCAATAATTGTAGCCCTTGGTTGGTGGGGATTGGGCTCCTGTCGTGCGGCTCGCGCCTTGCCCCAACCAGGGCTACAATTTCTTCCTATACCTGCTAGTGTAAAAGCTGCAGTGCGGATCTACACTGCATGGTCAAGGCACACACGGGGCCGCCATTATTAGAGAATCTCGCCTTACCGTGTGCAAATTTCACTATAATCCTGCTCCCGGATAATGTTAGAGCCCTTGTAACTCCTATCGATGGTCAACTTTACTCCTTGCAGCTGAAAAATGACAGTTTAATGACTCTGGCGCGAAGTCAATTCGAACTGGACCGCCGTCGTTGAACTCTGTACCCAGCGACTTGTACCATTACATTTTAGGGGTGGCCGACAGGTGTGAGGGAGCTGAATGAGCATGCTTACGGGTAGCCCTTCACTGCCTCCGGAGCCAAAGCCGGACACTCTTGCCATACTCGTAGGACTAGTTTATGGGATTGAAAGGGTGGGTAATTTTCATGACAATATATAACTCTTGGTGAATAAAGAGAGATACTTTTGCCGAAGTTCAACTACGCATTTTAATTAGTTCAATAAATCCTGTGCTCTATCTTCCGAACTTTCTCAAATATGTTACGTACTAGTTCAATAAATCCTACACGGGAACGGGTCATTTGAAGCAGTTATAGAACTTTGTGTCCATGTACATTGTTCAGAGGCGTGTGCCTAAGTTAAACTCCATATAACTAGTTCAACTTTCACAACTAAGTTCAACCATCCACCTCCATGGTACAACTACATTTACAAGATGCCGCTGTTGTTCAATGTGGAAAGAGTGGTTCCAAGCAAAATCTGTTAGACTAAAAAGGTCACAATGTGTGAAGTGGGGTGCCAAAACGGCATTCTTGTCCATGACGGCGTGACTTTGAACATTTTTTTTTTAAATCGGATATTTTCCATCTAGTATCAAAGTTTGACATATCGACGATTTCGGGATTACTGTGAAATCGCCGATCGACACTGGACTCAGCACTCTGCGTCTGTGAAATCGCCTATACTTACAGAATATTTATCGGCAATTTCCGGACTCTAGACGATACTACAATGACTAGCCTTGTGCCACGGCACGCCGGGTCTGTGAAATCGCCGATATTTATTTATAGTTTCTATGTCATATAGTGCAGCTTTGCCAAATACTTTGCTATTTGTATACAACACGTAGGTATTTTACTGTTTTTGTAGGGTCGTAGCATTTCTTAACTCATTACACAAACGCGGATTACATTCCTGGTAATTTTCTCACAGGACATTTATGTAGTCTCGCTTCGAACCGTAGTGAACTTTACAGTGTGCATGATGAACTCAGTATGGAAATAGCCTAATATAGGAACGACTTCCTCCAATCTGATTAAAATCAGAAGTAGAGTACGGCGACGTCTTCTTATGCGTACGCGGTATTCTCTCGCTGTCGCGTAGTGAGAGGCGACAGCGACTCGGAGAGAATACCGCGTACGCATAAGAAGACGTCGCCGTACTCTACACCTGATTTTAATCAGATGGACTTCCTCCATCCGTTTGCTCATGACTACTTCAATAATGCAGTGTTTATCAATTTAAAATTTCGGCATTTTCTTGTCTGTCAACATACATCTTAATGATGAAGTAGGCCGGGTTGTATGAGGATTTCTTTACATCATTTTCACATCTGTGCTTTTTCATGGATACATCTTTCTTTTTGTAACAAATTCCTTGTAATCAGCATGTTTTACATACATGCTTTGATATTGACCTCAGCAGTTTTTGAATAAATCTGATAAAATTTGAAGCACCGAAGTAGTAGTAGTCACAGTAGTAGTAGTATCTATTTAAAGCTTCCCATTTTTACACAAAGTTGAGAATGTTCCAGACTAATTAAACTCATGTCATGATGAGTGTGGGGGAAAATGACATACATAACATGATCCGAAGTGGACCAAAAATGGACTCCTGAGATACACCGCACCAATCGACAAAACATGAGCGTGTACACCTAAATAGCTAACATTGACTTCTTCCTGTAAGGTCTGATCGAAACCACTTCAGTGACAAATCAGAAAACATGTACACAGAAAGTTCGCTTAGCAAAATGTTATGATCAACGATGAAAAAAATCTTTAAGTATATCTAAAAACAATTATCTTCATCTATATTCTGTAAAAGTATAGACCCTGGTCAGTTAACTTGACTAAAGCAATGTGACAAGAGTGATGTTGTCTGATGATTGTGAGTTGTAACAAAAAAGATTAAATGCATAAACTGTAAAAACTAATATAAACATGTTTTTCTAGTATTTTAGATAGAACTGGTAGAAGGGAGATAGGCCTATAGTTGTTAACATCACTTTTAGAGCCTCCCTTATGAATCGGAACTATTTCATCACATTTGAAACAGTCGGAAAATGTACCACTATAAGCTTCAAGATTAAAAAGAGTTGCGAATATTTGTCAGACATTTCACCACTTTACAGCTCTGGCCAAGCGCTAGTCTGGCTCGAACTTCGCTACTAGATGATACTAGAGTTTGTTAATTAGGCGGGTAAATATCCGATATATATCGAAGATTTATAGCCTTAGAGATCCATATCGTATAGTATATTAGCCGTAAATATCGATTGGATATTTATAATTATATCGCGGTGTCCTCTTGTTGTCAGAGCATCTGTATAAAATGGCAAAGACGAGACGACAGACTTTGCATGGCGTGAATATCTCTTTCACTTCTCAGGAAATAAAGATGGCAAGTTCTTCAATGGTCACTGGTCTCTCTTTGCTTTCAGCGATAGTGGTATTCTAGCAGTAATTGAAAAGGAGCAAACAGTCCTATGACCTTTTTCAATCCTCCGAAAAGATAGCGTTAAAATAACAACAACTATACTGCCACTAGCGCGCTACTGTACTGCTGGTGTCACCGTTTTCATTAGTCCCTCACACCTATCGGCCACCCCTAAAATGTAATGGTACAAGTCGGCTGGGTACAGAGTTCAACGACGGCGGTCCAGTTCGAATTGACTTCGCGCCAGAGTCATTAAACTGTCATTTTTCAGCTGCAAGGAGTAAAGTTGACCATCGATAGGAGTTACAAGGGCTCTAACATTATCCGGGAGCAGGATTATAGTGAAATTTGCACACGGTAAGGCGAGATTCTCTAATAATGCGGCCCCGTGTGTGCCTTGACCATGCAGTGTAGATCCGCACTGCAGCTTTTACACTAGCAGGTATAGGAAGAAATTGTAGCCCTGGTTGGGGCAAGGCGCGAGCCGCACGACAGAAGCCCAATCCCCACCAACCAAGGGCTACAATTATTGCAGCTATGGATTAGGGATTCCCGGAAAGTGGCCCTTTGTATTACTCTTCGAGCCAGTACAGGAAGTAGTAGATTTTCATTTGGCATCATAAAACTACAGACAGTACAGAGAAAGACCCTTCTGCCGTCCATAATACCAAAATATCAAGCAAAGTATGTGGTGACATATATTATTTGGACGCCCTGTGGACTATTACAGAAATACGCAGATATACAATTTATTGATTGATGGCTTTCAGTGGAAGTATTACGTTCATCGTGTATCTTAATCGTTTCCCTGCTAGGACCTCACTTCGCCATCTGCCAGGTCCCTAAAAAGCAGTATTTAGCCAAAACCTACATGTATTTTTTTCACTCACTAACTCCTTTGCAATCATCATGGCATGGAGGTCTTTCTTTCTACCTCCATCATGGCAGGTCAAGTCAGTAAAAATCACACTTACAGTATTTGTGTTTTCAGGGGCCTAAGATGTTTTTGTCTTTGTGACATTTTGGGAATATGTGAATATGTCATATGTGTCACTGGTTTTGACCAACCTGACCTGATAACGACAGATGACCTTGGCAGGATAAGGGAAAAACAATACGAATAAATACACATTGCACAAATGAATACACTCCATCCTGTATTGAGGAAAAGATGTATCCATTATGCCTTCTCCTGATGGAGCAGTTATAGTTTATCTAAATCATGTATATCTTTTTCCTTTCAGATATGACCACAGACGTAAACTATGAGTGATAAATTTATTAATTTGGGTATTCAAAGTTTTATGTACATTGATTTTACCAAGCATTCATCATGTATTCAAACGGTGGAAAGAAATCTCTTCGCGGGCCACGAATGAAGCACAAATACCAGACCTATTACATCTTCTTGTTTACAATGATCTTACTGGGGCTAATTGCAACAGGAATATTCCAGTTTTGGCCACATTCCATTGAATCGGACCAGGATAGCCGCAGATTTATGCTACGGAATGTGGAACAACTTTCTGATGTCGTAATTGGCACGGAACTTTCCATTCCAGAAAAGGGAGATCTCACCTGTCGCTTCCATACATGCTTTGATGTATACCACTGTAACTACAATATCGGACGGATAGGTGTGTATATCTACCCCCTGAGAAAGTATGTGGATGAAAATAGCGTGGCCATAACAAACCCACTGTCCAAGGAGTTCCACGAAATGTTGACAGCCATAGCAGAGAGTCCATTTCACACGGAAGATCCCAGCAGAGCCTGCTTGTTTGTTCCATCTATCGACCTACTGAATCAGAATTCTCTGAGGTTGCATGAAACTGCACAGGTTTTGGCTCAACTTCCTAAGTAAGTCTCGGACCAGTTTACATTTTTAGTGACAGTGTCCTAACAAACTTGCCACACGCACATAAAATTGTTTGCACGTGTAGATGATATTAGATGATATCACGTTATGTATTTGTTAAAGCTCCATAAGCTGTATCTTTTTGCTATTCAGAACTTTTGTTTTGTGGTTTCCTACACTTTTGCATTGAATCCCTAAACTGTAATTTAATACCAAGTATTTAGCATATCAACACAACCTTTATGAGTATAATCTCCATTGTTATTGTTGAAATTTTTATTCAAGTCGGACTAGAATTCATTTGTAAACTATAAACAATGATCACTACACACATACAAGCTGTTGACAAAAAGAATGCTCGAAATTTCAGCATGACAAACGGAGTAGGGTCAGACACGGTAGTTAATATACAGAAGAAGAATACTGAAAAACTTGCCACAGGTTACAGCTTATGTCCCTTTAAATATTCCACAGCGCTGCATTTTACAGAAGTATATATACTACTAACAGAATGTCTTCTCTCCAACGTTCTGAATAGTTTGCAGTCAACCACAGTATGTTTTGTTTTGTTTTATTGCAATTCAACTGTTTTGTTCTGTTCAGCCAATGTGGACATGAATGCTTTCTGTAGGATGTCCCAACAATATTATACAGTAAATTTGCATGACAATTTGTAAAACTTATTAATTCTGCTGCTGAGCAGACTTGGTGTACACTTCTCAGGGTTCTCCACAAGGGTATTTTGAAGGGTGGGCCACCCCTCTGTTCTTTGACAAATCTATTCGTTAGTTAATAACTTTAAGGAATACATTTTTTCAACAAAAGAATATGCAAATTATGCATGGTTATGTAAATTAGATACCCCTCTGTTTTTCCAATATGAGGAGAACACAGATCTGTTAATGTGTCAACATGACAGCGCTTTTCCAGAACAGGCATTCCACATGTCCTGATGTTCAAAATTTACTGATAGAGTTCACAATTGCTGTGCAGTAGATGATGCAATGAATTGCGGAGAATTTTTTTTTCCATCTGGAAAGAAAGAGAGATAAAATACCGGTATGCTTTTTATAAGCTCTGTTTTGATTGGCTACGTTTTGAAAAAGTGACCTGAGGATACAGTATTTTTCAGGGTGACTAACCATAGTAGTGTGTTCTCCTTAGAGAAGCAACAGCTTCTGATGCATTTTGAGCAGCTAAAGGGTAATTACATAAACACAGTCTATCTTCAGGGCAGCACTGAACATATTGCCAGATGAGGTATATGTAGGCTCATACATATTTCAGGTAGAATTCATTCAGCAACATTTCAAGCAGTACTTCTTTCCTAGTCACGATAATTTGGTGAACAGAACAAAGCAGTTGCTTGAATTATGAAAAAAGCCCAGAAAGCAGACTAGCAGTTTTAGCTCCAGCCCCACCCATGCTTAAGTGGATAAAGAATAATTGCGCAGAGCGGCGAGTCTTAGAACCTTTTCACCCCATGTTCCTGTTTACAGTCCCACTACCCAGTTGAAAACAATGTGAGTTAGACCAAAGTCTTGCAGTGAAGGGGTTAAAACCAACTGCCTTTTGGCATTACCAGAAATCTGGCATAATAGTTCTTTTGATGTAGGATTATTAGGGCAGCTGACTAAGAGAACTCTTTGAAGACATAAATCTCAATTCTGGAAGAACAAGGCCCTGTTTGTAATAACATTAGAACAACCATGGTATTTTCCTGTACGTTACACAATTCAATGCCGGCAACATCAGTCTCTTTGAAAATGCATTGCTCGGTAATACCATTATGCATTCAAACTTCAAAGGTTTCTGAACTCTGACAGGTTGGTTTCAGGAATTTCAGGAATTTTCTCTGAGTCGGGCATATAGCAACATATGTGATTTGTGAAATTTGACAGAGGGTTAATCATACTTTCCCTCAATGAAGGTCAAACTTTGCTTTAGAAACATCGAGGTTGTACAGTAATGTTGTGGTGACGGTGAGAAGGTTTAAGTAGTATGTGCCTTGAAAGTGAAAGACTTAAACTTTTGTTCAAACTTTTCTCAAGGAAATTTTCAACCATTCTTTCAAAATTAAGAATAAATACCAAGGGCCACCGCACAAATTTAGGTATTAGAGAAACAAATTGCCTAATATTTACCCTTATTTGAAATTCAAAATGGCAGCCATCATAAAATTCCTGATTTTCTCAAATGTAAGCAAGTGAAAATGTTATTTGCTCCATAAGCTTCAAAATGAGCCCATTCAGTGGCAGGCTAAAAGAGTGTTGTAAAAATTTGAGAGCTCAAATATTTGTCCCCTGTGGCACATCCTACCTTAAGTTTTATTATAGAACCTGCAGTTGGCTATTATTTGCCAACACATGCCTTTCTGTAAAGGGTGCCAACCCTTTCACCATGTTTCTCTGTGAAGAGGTCCTACTTTACAATAGAAAACAATAGGATTTGTCCATTCTGTAGTTGTGAAAGGGTTTTGTCAGAAAATGTCGATAGGATTCCATTACGTCTTTATTGGATAATTCCCTGAAGTACCATTTATGCATACTGTACTCGTAAGAGGAAAGCATAAATACTTGTTGCCCTCAAAAATTGTCCAGTCTCTCCCGGTGTCAGGAATGTTATAGGTCTCTATTAATAGTTTTAAAAGTTTTCTCATTGAAATATTGCTGGTGGTAAGATAAACTTCAAAAAAAACATTGTCATGGATACTGAAAGACCACCTTTACAAAAGAATTCATTGATATAAATGTTTACGATGCCTTCTAACTCCAGGGAAGATGATACAGTTTCTTCTCTATTTCCATCATCCGTGTCTTACTTAACCTTTTTCCTGCCAGACAGTATCACTTCCCCATCTGCCAAGACAGTAAAAAGCAGTATTGAGCCAAAACATGACGTATTTTCACCCACTTGGCTTGGTCTGTTATAGCAGCTTTAGTCTGTAAAAATCATGTTTACAGTATCTCTGTCTTCATGGACCGTCAAATCTTCAAGTTTTTGTTAAAATGCACCATATGGAACATGTATTGCTTCACTAGTTTTCAACAACTAGACCTGATGGTGAAATATGAACTTGGCAGGAAAAGGGATATACATGTACATCATCTGTAGGCCGTTCTTCCCCCATTTCCAATGTAGCTTTCCATGTTAATCATACAGAACAATAGGCCTTTACTGTTAAACTTTGGTAAAGCATGGTATTAAATTATCATGAGAGCAACATGTACAATGTAAAATGTACATTTGTGTTGTAAAATGTTAAAAATAAATGTACAGTGGCAGTGATTCCAGTACCACAATAAAGGGTTAACACTTGAATGATATACATGTAACAAGTGGTTTGTTTTTCTCTCTCTCTCTCTCTCTCTTTCACAGATGGAATGATGGAACCAACCATCTGCTGTTCAACATGTTACCAGGCAGCGTTCCCGATTACAACACAGTGTTGGATGTCCACCGAGGCAAGGCCATCGTTGCCGGCGGCGGCTTCTCCAGTTGGACTTACAGGCCAGGTTACGATATCAGTATTCCAGTGTTTAACCATCTGATCACTCACGTAGAGCTGCCAAGCAAACCAGACAGGTGAGACATGGGAAATGCAATGTTCAACCCCATCAATACCATGGTTTGGCCCAAACCTATTGTTATCAGTGGTGATTTTGGACCTGTGTACAGGGAATTAGGATGAACTGGTTGAATATTTCAACTTCAAAAATTGCATCTTTTGCACTTGTTCATGTCATTAAACAATAGGATAGCCTAATCTTTTGGTGTGCAACAATATAGATGTTGTATCTGTCTCGTTACAGAGCAACTTTAGAAACAATTGCATATTACGAAGTAAATTTCCTGGAATTTAAACCTGGGTAACCTTTAGGATTTTCCCAAAATGTGGTCATGAAAGAGATAAAACCCATTTGGTGTTTTGCCAAGACAGAAAAATTCAGTCGTGTATGGGTCTCAACCAACTCTTAGCCAAACCATGACAGAAGGCGCACTGTAGGTTACTTGGGTGACCTCAAAGAAATGAATACCGCCCTCAACTGATACAGTAGGCTTCTAAAACAGGCAGCATACCCTATTTTAAATACATTTAGTCATTAAGTCCGATCCGGTTGCAAAATAACAAGGAATGTTATAATTTGCTCTGGAAGCCATGTGAGCAGTCTTCTCACAATTGAATAAACTGAACAGTACAATATGATTCGGTTCCAACAAGATTTTGTTTGAGAATTTTGCATTCAACACTACGCCTTCAGTCATGGCTTGGTTGGCGTTAGCAGAGACCTATACACTATCTAATCTTCCAGTCTATGTTTTACCATGGTTTCAGAAATCAGGTACATGGTTTTGGAACCCCAGTACCACTTCTTAGCTCCCTAAGTTGATTGCATAATATACTGTTACTGTTGCGAACTCAGGTAACATGATCAGGGAACTCAGCAACTGTGATAAAATTACCTAGGTACTACCCTCAGGGTAGTACACCCCTCGAAATTGAAAGTCGTTAACTTTCTCAAATTTTCCATACAGATACATTAAACAATCAAACAGTTCCCTCAGAAATAAAGAATAAAATCAGGGGTCACTGTACAAAATTTGATATTAGAGAAACAAATTACCCTGCATTTACCAACACTGGAAATTCAAAATGAGTGCCATCCCTGTGTTAGCAGTGTATGGGGAAAAATAAAATTTGTGAGTTTTCTTGAAAATAATGCCAAAAAAATCCTTATACACTCCATGACCATGAGCTTCCAAATGAACCCTCACAAGTGGTAGACCAAAAAAGAATTTGAAAAGCTTGAGAGTCTGAATATCTGTCCCCGAGGCATATTCTATCATAACAAAACTATGCCATTGCGTTTACTGAACACTTAAAAGATGCATGTTTAGCAAGTGTCAGAAGGGGGGAGGGAAAGAGAGAAGGGAGAAAAGAGAGGGGAGATAAAGATCAGTGTTCTCCATGGCTTTGGAAAACAGAGGGATGACCAATTTACATAACAATGTACAATTTGCATATTCTTTTGTTATGAAAATGTTTCTTTTTGTATAGTTATTAACATATGAATACACTCCTACAAAACACAGAGGGGCGACCCACCCCAAAAAATCCCCTTATGGAAAACCCTGAACATTAAAACAAAGAGGGGCTTGGAGAGAGAAAGATGTAGCTAGTACATGTCACCTACTGTATGAGGAACCTTCTGTGTCTTACATCCACAGCTATATGAGGAAGTTTTTGGCAATATCAGCACAGATGGGTATACACTCTGACTTCCGTAACATCCTTAATAACATGTCATCCAAGGGTGAGAACATCCTAGTGTTGGACAAATGCCAAGTTGGCAATGAAGACATTTCACCCATGGAGAAGATGTGTCATGGACTTCGACAGTTTAATTATCCTCATGTACTGCAGGTAAGGTTAATGATACTTTCTTGAAAACTACACCACACACTACAATGTTTAACCTTTTGTCAATTTCTGTCGCCTTTAAAAATATATCCCAGTCAATTTTTCTCAGATTTTTGCCCAAATTTTGATAAAAAACTGTAGTCGATGAAATGTGATGTCCATTTGGTCCAAAATTAACAACAAAATACAGGAAAATTCATAAAAATCGATAAAATATTGTGCTAAAATTTTGGTGGGAAAAATTACAGCACTCAAATGGTTAACTTCTATTTGAACTCCATACTCCCCAAGCTGCCTATCATAACAGTGTGCCCTCAAAGCCAATTCGAATTCTGACTCAAGAGTGTTATCTTTGACTTAAAGAAATTGTACATATTACATTTGATGATATAGGGCTTGGTCAAGGAAATCTTCTGACATAGACATAGAATTCTGAAATGTTAAAAGTTCTCAAAGGGTACTGCTGCCACCTCAGTTCTTTATTCCTCCCATACAGGTAATGGTAGTTCGTGCCTTGATCATGATTGAAGGATGACATCATTTGAAATCCACCAATCAGAGGATAGGTAGTAACTACATGCAGTCTTGTCTTGCATTTCAGAAAGCTAAATGAAACATCACATACAACATTTGTGGTAACAAAGTACTATTTTCATCAGCCTTATGTACATACATGTACTTACCATAAGCCTCACATAAAATTCAGATAGTTTCGTAGACTAGTGATAGAATCATGATGTTACATTTGTATATCTAATTGACCCTTAAGCTTATATTCTTGTCACTTGCTTCAGGAAGCTACATTCTGCATTGTTCTGCGTGGTGCTCGGCTCGGTCAGACGGCACTCACTGATGCACTTAAGGCTGGCTGTATTCCAGTGGTTCTGAGTGACACGTACATCATGCCATTCTCAGAAGTCCTGGATTGGAAAAGGTAAACCCATGATAGTATATGATTGTCATTTGCAAATGAAACCATACAATTTGAAGAGAAAATGAAGTAAGAGAGGCATGTACAAAAATATTTCATCGCACATAAAGGGACTATGTACCCTCAAGGCAGGAGACCAAAAAGGTCACCTACCCTTGGGCACATAATCCCTTGTTTTCGCTATAATATATATTATCACCTGTTAGATGAGGGAATAGATAAATGAATGAACGAAATTTGTGATATCAGAGAAGACATAGACGTTGGATGTGTTGTAACCAAGATTCAACGCAGTAAATGCATATTTTGGTGTTACATTCACTGCAGTATCCAGAATCATGATCTATGCTGCAAATAAATCTTTAAGTCCAGTCATCCTGTCGTCTTCATCTCTCACTATCAGCTAAAGTAGGCGAAAATTGTTGAAGTATAATTTATGTGCCATACTAATTTTAACAGATTTGGTCATTTGAACACCAATGAAAATGCAGGATCATGATACTCACCGACTCAACTTACATAAACATTGTGATTTTCACCTATGTTGTGATTTTTACCGATCCATCTCACATAAACATTGTGATTTTTTTTATCGACTTGACCAGATAGTGGTAGTGTGTGGCACAGTGGTGTTTTGCAGTGATCTACTGGGTAGCTTGATTTTTATGATAATTTTTGAATAGAACTTCACCAGAAAATGGCTGAGGGGTTATTAGCTGTAGATCTGTGAAAAATTGAATCTAATCTGATTGGCAAAAATGTCCATGTATGTATGTTTGTATGCATTTATGTATACCTGGTATGTATAAAATATAGTGCATAATGTCTCTATGTATGTATGTACCGATATGTGTGTACGTATGTCTGTATGTATGAGTGTACCTATGTACCGGGGTATGTGTATATATATAACTATATATGTATGTATGTATGTATGTATGTATGTATGTATGTATTTGTGTGTACATGTACGTATATGTATGTATATTTATGCATATATGCATGTTATGTATATGTATGTATCTATGTGTGTGAATATGTATGTATGTATGTGTATATGCTTGTATGTTTGTACTGGTTTATATGTATGTCGGTATATATGTAGTATGTATGTATATATGTATGTATAAATTTACAGACAGTATGTGTTCCTGTATACTGGCATGCTTGTTTGTATGTCTGCAAAAACTCAAAGACAACTGTGTCTATCAGTTTGCTTTGTTTGTCTGTGAATTTCAGACACTAAGTTTGTCATTTTATCTCTTTTCAGAGCTGCTATCGTCCTCAATGAAGAAGACTTAGATGAAGTACCCTCCATTCTCAGAAACATTTCACCAGCCCGCGTCAGCAGCATGAGAAAACAAGTCAACTTCTTCTGGAACTCCTATTTCAAGTCCATCACAGATATCACCTTGACAACCCTGCAGATAATCAATGACAGGGTCTTTCCATATGCTGCAACCCCCTACGATGAATGGAATGTCCCCAAACCACACGTAAGCTCATTAGAATAGTTCCTAATTTCCCGGTTGTAGCTTGTATTGCCTCAAGGAAGTGATTAAAATTACCCAATCATCATTTTTCTTCGCGAATAATAATGCTACCAATATTTCATGAGATTTTTATGATAATTGAAAGCATTTTATCATTCTATTATGTGTCAGGCTGTAAAATGTTGAAAGTGATTTTGATAGAAAATGAGCTGCTTGACTCCCTGTACTTGCTGGGTATACACACACACTGTCATTCTCCCTCATGTTAGAGTATGTCCAACGACTGTTCCTCTTTCTTCATCAAATTTATGGAGGCTTTCTCACGTGGTATTAATAAAAAAACTCAGTTTCGTGAAAAATTATCTTTGGCAACAATGCAATTCATTAGTTGTAAAACACTATGTCATAAAGCGCTTCAGGCATGCCAATTTGGGTAATTTTAATGATAATAGAGAAATCCCTGTAGGCTGTAAGTTAATTACGGTAACTCATGTTTCACATCACACACACACAGTGATTTATTATCCTAATATAATTACTATTGCTGTTACTGCTATTGTTCAATAATGAGTCTGAGATCCAGCTCTGAAAAACGTTGTAGTGGAAGGACAATAATTTATCGTTCATACATTTTCAATGATGAATGTATGTCTGTAGAGATATGGTGTCTGTTTTGTGTGCATTTTAGGGTTAGAGACAATTTATGCTCTTATTACAATGTCCATACTGCAGTATATATGGAATTGCCCTTTCCTTCAGCATTGATCGAGTATAGACAAACAGTAGGAATGCAGTTTATGTATTGCTTGTCCTTGACCTTGAGGTGGTATATGCCTCAAAGCTGGAAATTTTAAACTCAGTCAAACTTTCCTCAAGAAAATCTTAACTTTCCTCTTCAAAATCAATCATAAAATCAGGGGATGTCGTGCAAATTTTGGGTATTAAAGAAACAATTGAACAAAATTTGTTGATAATTGAAATTCAAAATGGCCAATCTCTCTGTGTTAACTTTATGAAGAAAAATTGAAGTATTACTTTTTCACAAACACAAGATAGTAAAATTTTTTTTACATAGTCTTCCACTGTTTCATCCAGGATGGCATCAACAGGGGGGATTTTCCCCCTTTAACAGAAAATTTAGGGGGGATTTCACCAGTTCATGTGTTCTACTTGTATAAGGTGTGACTGATACCATTTCATGGGGGCTTGTCCCCCCTTGACAAATTACTAGGGGTGCCAACATGTCAACAGAGGGGGAATCTCCCCATCCCCCTCTCTAGATGAAACACTGGTCTTCAGAATAAATCTATACAAGCAGCGGACAAGAAAAGTATTGTGAAAAGTGAAATATCCAAAAAACTGCTTCCCAGATGTATACCATCCAAACCTTGTCAAATGGCAGGAAATTTTAAATCTAATAGTTGCAGTGACATTTAGACATCACAAGTAAAGCAATCTAAGACAAAAACATCATTTAAGCACTTTTACTTTGATACTGCTGTTGGTTTTGATCAAGTTTAATGTCATATGTTTCAGAATGGAGCTATAAGTCCCTTGTTTCTACCACTCATCCCACCAAAGTCACAGGGTTTCACTGCTGTCATACTCACCTATGACAGAGTGGAGAGTCTATTCAAAGTAATCATGGAGATCAGTAAAACACCAAGTCTGTCCAAAGTCCTGGTGGTATGGAATAATCAACTCAAGACTCCCCCTCCGGGTAAGTGGTTTCTTCCCGTTAAAGGGACAAAATCGGCCACTTTTCATGAATTTTGTTTGATACGAGGTACTACTTATATTGTTTGACATGTTGAAAGATACTGAATGAATGGGTGACCATGCATATATTCAACCCCGATTTTAGACAAAGTTTATGATAAATGGCCGACTTTGTCCCTTTAATGTTCAAATTTTGTTCAGTTTATGTGTCACCATCAGGTCAAGTTGGTTAAAGCTAGTGAAGCATAAGAATGTTCTCCCCGGGATTTTTAGTCCCCACGGACACCGTCCGGGGGGACTTATAGGTTTGGTCATGTCCGTGCCTGCGTCCGTGCGTGCGTGCGTGCGTGCGTCTGTGCGTGCGTGTGTGCGTCGTCCGTCCGTTCACGCAGATATCTCAGAGATGCAAGGAGCGATTTCATTCAAACTTGGTACAAGGATTACTTCATATGTCATACAGATGCACGTTGATTTGTTTTGTGATACGATCCAATATGGCCGCCAGGCGGCCATTTTATTACGATTTTGTCATGTACAAAGCCATAACTCAGACATGTTTCAACCGATTTTATTCAAAGTTGGTACAAGGACATTGACCAATGTCATAGATATGCATGTCGATTTGTTTTGTGATACGATCCAATATGGCTGCCAGGCGGCCATTTTATTACGATTTTTTCATGTACAAAGCCATAACTCAGACATGTTTCAACTGAATTTATTCAAAGTTGGTACAAGGACATTGACCAATGTCATAGATATGCATGTCGATTTGTTTTGTGATACGATCCATATGGCTGCCAGGCGGCCGTTTTACTACGATTTTTTCATGTACAAAGCCATAACTCAGACATGTTTCAACTGAATTTATTCAAGTTGGTACAAGGACATTGACCAATGTCATAGATATGCACGTCACTTGTTTTGTGATACAATCCAATATGGCTGCCAGGCGGCCATTTTATTACGATTTTTTCATGTACAGAGCCATAAGTCAGACATGTTTCAACCGATTTTTTTCAAAGTTGGTACAAGGATATTGACCACTGTAATAGATATGCATGTCAATTTGTTTTGTGATACGATCCAATATGGCTGCCGTGTGGCCATTTTGTTACAATTTTTTCATGTACAGAGCCATAACTCAAACATATCTCAACCGATTTTATTCAAAGTTGGTACAAGGACATTGACCTATGTGATACATATGCACGTCAATTTGTTTTGTGATACAATCCAATATGGCCGCTAGGCAGCCATTTTATTATGATTTTGTCATGTACAGAGCCATAACTCAGACATGTTTCAACCGATTTTTTTCAAAGTTGGTACAAGGATATTGACCAATGTCATAGATATGCATGTCAATTGTTTTGTGATATGATCCAATATGGCTGCCGTGTGGCCATTTTGTTACGATTTTTTCATGTACAGAGCCACAATACTCAGGCATATCTCAACCGATTTTATTCAAAGTTTGTACAATGACATTAACCTATGTCATACATATGTACGTCAATTTGTTTCATGATATGATCCAACATGGCTGCATGGCAGCCATTTTGTTACAATTTGTTCATGTCCTTTGGACACGTACGATTTTATTCACCAATTTTATTCAAACTTAGTGCAAGGACATTGACCTATGTCATACATATGCACATTGATTTGTTTTGTGATACAATCCAATATGGCCGCCGTGTGGCCATTTTTTTCCCGATTTTTTCATGTCCGGAACCATAACTCAGACGTGTATCCAGCGAATTTATTCAAAGTTGGTACAAGGACATTGACTTATTTATACATATGTATGTCGATTGGTTTCACAAGGTGGTCAAATATGGCCACATGATGGCAATTTTGTTATGGTTGTTTCATGTCGAGAGCCATAACTCTGGCAAGTCTCAACTGATCCTATTCAAAGTTGGTACATGGACATTGACTTATGTAATACATATACGGTACATGTCGATTTTTTAAACAGTAAGATCAAATATCGCTGCATGGCAGTGATTTTGTTACAATTTTCTAATGTACAGAGCCATAACTCAGACATATTTCCACCAGTATCATTCAAAGTTGGTACAAGGACATTGACCTATTTCACACATATGCTCTTCAATTTGTTTCACGTCATGTAGCAGTAACATGTCAATCATTGAAGTTTTGTAAGTAGGCTGATATGTCAAGAAATACTGCACCAAATTTCATGAAACTTTGCACAGATGTTAAGCTCACATTGCTTTAACATTGAAAAAGACATTTATCAGTGTCATTTTAATTAATTTGTAATTGCATATGTAATGAACTTTCCTAATTAGAGTGATATAGCCACAAATTAATACAACGTCAAATTTGATGAAACTTGGTACAGATGTTGATCTCATAGTTTGTTGTAAATACTGCGTCAAACTTCATGAAATATGGTACCAGTGATAATCTATTAAGTATTAGGATTGTATGCAAAAAATTTTTGCAACACCCTGTTGATTAATTCCTAGTTGACTCATTTTATGAACTTTAGGATGGTGGCCTACATTGGTTTTATGTTTTCATCACCATGGAACTCATTCTTGGCCATTGAGTGCCATCTGTATCAAAGTATTTTTATCACAGACCTAATTAATGAAGAGGACTCTATCCTCTCTGAGGACTTGTAATCAAAGTACCCATTAACAAGTGGGGACTGTGTCATCAACGAGGATTTGTCTGGGAGAGTGATGGCTAATTTACATAACAATAAATGCAGTTGTTATGGTATGAGCTTCTATTGTTTACCAAAAATTAAAGAGTGGCGGCCACCACTCTATAATTGCGGTGGGCAGAACCCTGCATAACGTGTTCCATATGTTGCATTTTAACAAAAAATTGAACATTTGAAGGCCCATGACTACTGTAAATATGATTTTACAGACAAAAGCTGCTATAACATACCAAGTCAAATGGGTGAAAATACGTATGCTTTTGGCTGGATATCGCTTTTTACTGACTTGGCAGATGGGAAGTGATACTGTCTGGCAGCCAAAGGGTTAATAGCTGTAACTGCCAGATGACAACATACAATTTTCACCAGGTGTGTCGATCGAGACTTCATATTTGGTAATATTACTTCTTTCCCTCGCGTTGTTTTGACCCTGACTGTCCTTCCAGACAGCGGTTTATGAACAAAATAAACCAACACATTGTTTTACCATGACATGGATGAAATGATTTATTCTATCTCACAAAGGTTACTTCTTTCATTTTTACCTACAGCTCCAGAGTGGCCTAAGATTAACAAGCCACTGAAAGTGGTACAGACCAAAGAGAACAAACTAAGCAACAGATTCTATCCGTACGATGAAATAGAGACGGAGGCAGTCTTAGCTATTGACGATGATATTGTCATGTTGACTCCAGATGAGCTACAGTTTGGCTTTGAGGTATGGGATTGCTTGAAAGTTACAGATACACTGTTTTTGACTCTCAGCTTTCACAAAAACCCTCTACATAAGTAGCCAGGAATTTTGTTGGCTCAGCACAAGAAGGGTGTATCTAGAAATTCTGTGCATCTTTGATTTTGCAAGTTTTAACAAAGGACTGATTCAAATAAGTGGAAAACTATTTCTGAATAAAGTGACATCCCTCTTGCACTTATGCATCGGAATTTCTGTTAGTGATTTGAAAGGATTATAAACCTAACAGAAGTCTGGATTTTTTCCCATTGATATATCATAAAACGCAGTCAAAGATGCAGGTTGTTTGTCGGGTATTTGTCAAAACTAGTTGAATTAAGTAAGTTAGTGCCTAAAAATTGAAAGACTAAAAATTTTGCTCAAACTTTCAGTAAGTGAACTTTAAACCATATCCATTTGAAATCAAGAATAAAAGCAAGGGTCACCGTTGAAAATTTGGTACCAGAGAAACAAATTACTCAATGTTTTAATTTGAAATTCAAAATGGCTGCCATCTCTGTGTCCACTCTACATGTATGGAGAGAAGTACAATCTTTGATTTTCACAAAATTAAGCATATGAAAATGTTATTTACTCCATAAGCTTCAAAATAAGCCGCACAAGTGGTAGACCAAACAAATATCACAAAAGTTTTAGAGTCTGAATATCTGTCCCCGAGGCGCATTCTACCTGAACACAATAAAACTTTCAAAAGAAAACAAAAGGCTCATATCATATGGATTGTCAATGTCATCGAGAACAAATGTCAGAACTAGCAGTACTGCAGCTCCAATATTATGAGTTGCATTGAACAGGTACTTGTAAATTGTTTGAGGTGTCCTTGACAGCAAACTGGCTTTGAACATGATTAAAGTTTGCTAGAAGAGGATATTTTGCTGGTATGCACAATAATCCCCTGCATGTACTATTGACATTCTCTGCCTGTTCAGGTATGGAGAGAATTCCCAGACAGGTTGGTGGGATATCCGGGAAGGCTACATCTGTGGGATGAAGCAGAAGGCAAGTGGAGATATGAATCTGAATGGACCAGTGACATATCCATGGTCCTGACTGGTGCTTCTTTCTATCACAAGGTAAATATCTCAATAACTGTAACCCTTTCACTGCCATGGTTTGGCCCTAATCTATTGTTATCAATGTTGATTGTGGACCTGTTTACAGGGGATTGGAGATGAACAGATAAACTTGATCATCATGAAATATAGTTGAGCCCTCCGTGACAGAATTGTCCTTACCCTTCTGCCACCAAACTGTGGTACAACTCTGTTGCCTTCTGTGGCTGGGTTGGACCTCTCTAAAACAAAATGGGGATGTCAGGTTAAAACCTATTTTAACCCTTTCACCATCAGATGTTTGTATAGCCCCATAGTTTCCAACAGGGCAGCTGGACCTGTATATAGAGAAATGGGCCGGAAAGAGTCCTGGCAGAAATGACAGTGAGACACAAATGGTTCTACTTCAGAATAAAATGGACATGCAGTGTCCCTACAGACACAGTACACCAAAGTGATGCCAGCACAAACAAACCCACCTGTACAAATGCTTATAGAAATGCACATATTTCTGTACATGTTTTCGCATGTTTTCTTTCATGGTCTATTCGAATTCTGGATTTAACCCATTTCAGTAGGCTTTCACAACAATGAGAAAAAACGTCAAAATTGAAAAAGTGTAAAGGAGTCTTTCATCCTTTAAGCAAGCGGTGAAGTCTTTATAATGAACACAGTAATTACTGATGTGCTAATCTTTACATTTATTGCAAGAGATTTGTGGTAAGTAAAGGAATATTATTTTCTGTTTTCAGTATTTTAGTCATCTGTACACCAATGAAATGCCGGGAAACATCAAGTCATGGGTTGATGAACACATGAACTGTGAAGACATAGCCATGAACTTCATCATATCCAACTACACCGGCAAAGCCCCAATAAAAGTAACCCCCCGCAAGAAATTCAAGTGTCCCGAATGCACGGGAGATCAGGTGATTTCAGCCGACCAATCACACATGGTGGAGAGATCGGACTGCATCACGAGGTTCGCTGAAATATACGGCACCATGCCGCTGAAAACTGTGGAATTCCGGGCTGATCCGGTGCTGTACAAGGATCCATTCCCAGAGGAACTTAAAAGGTTTAAAGACATTGGAAGCCTATGAAATGATGAATGTGCTGCTTTCAACAGCCTACAATAATATATGTTGGCAATTCTAACTACAAGGCTGCCCTCAGACGTCTTGCAGATCACCTGTGATTGGTCCATTTCTGTTTCATTGTTAGACCAATCTGTAATTACATTTAATAGGTTATTACATTCTAGAATAAATAAGTATTATAACTTCCAACAACTTATGGACCCGACCATAATTACTGTTTACAGGCTCTCATCAAATTCAATATTCTTTATTGAGTTGACTGTAGAGGGCGCTGTACAGTATACAAACTTTAAAGTGTATGTATATACCTTTTACTTTGAATTTTTTTAAATATTTGTATGTTATCTGATTTGAGTATCAAAATAACCAGAGAAAAGGAGTTTCAACATCTCTTCACATTTTGTATTTAAAGTTTTTGTGGCATTGATCTGTTTTTACTGCCTTTGGAATTTGTATGTCACAAGCAAAGTTAAGTTCATATGTTTTCCATCAATGTTTACAGCAGCAACTGTAACTTTTGTTAATATCGTCAATAATTTTTGTCTGTAAAGCACATTTTCATATTCTTCTGTGTTATGTTAAAATATACAGAATAGCCTTGCCCATGTAGCAATATGTACAAAACAGTTATTTCTAGCAACTTCACAAGTTGTCACCAATAACATTAGAGCTATACCGCACATAGGTACAGGCCATGAAACACCAGGTGTTTGTACATGATAATGGAAGAAGAACAAAAGACTTACACAAACAGAGCAATATAAAAGAAAAGAATGCACCTTTCAGAGATTTGAGTGAAGATTTTATGAACAGGTAATCATGTAATTAATGAAAGTACGAAGGAGGCATGGATTTCAAACTCATTCAGGAATTTGTGATGGATCTTAGAAATATGATTAGTCAAAAATGAAAGCTTTTAGAGTTATTGACTTAAAGACCAACATTATCAACAAAGAAATATGTCAGTTGATTCTTCACCTCTCAAAATTGTTTTACTCCAAGTTTTTGTCATTGTTGGTTTTACTTTGTTTATTTTATTTATTTAATTTCATTTTTATTCAGGAGAGTATATTTCAACTCCTTGGTTTCAGCATTCAAAATGATCTTCCATTGTCAAAGTTATCTTCTTAATGAACATAATTAATTTTTTTATGCATAGATTTTTACTTTTATATGTGTGCACAGGGGAAAGCACCACGTAAGTGATATGCAGTAATATTTTTATTACATATGTACGTAACAAAAGACATCACTCCATGGTTGTGTAATACATGCTATTTTATGTGTGAAATGCAATGTTATGGTATTATGTACGTACAGTATTGATTTTCACTTTTTGTTTGCAAATTTTTTGGCAATGACATTGTAAAATATGAATATTAATGATCAATTTTGCATATTTTATGATAATGACTAATTAATGATGAATATTCATAACTCATAAACTAAAAATTAGTAGATTCTACCAGATTTTCTAACTTGGGGCAACAGATTAAGAACCTACCGACACAAAAATACTGAAAGACAAATATGAAGCGATAGATCATTCGACTCAGTGGTTAACAGCATTTCCCTGTTGGAAGATATCAGGATGTTTGTGCTGTTGATTGGTCAATGCAAAAATGTGGAAGAAGGGATGAAAACACTGTCTTTTATCTTGTATTTGAATAGAATTGATAGAATTGTGTATTTACTTCAATGACTAGAGCACTATTAAATGCACATTTGAAGGGCCAGTAACTGTGATGTTTGATGAAATTTTTCCACAAGTTTTGGTTCTAATGTCAACTACAGTTTCTTGTTCTAATCCATTAGCATGTTAACCCTTTGAGTGCTGTAATTTTTCCCGCCAAAATTTTAGAGCAACATTTTACAAATTTTTAGGAATTTTTCTGTATTTGTTTTGAGAATTTTGAAGCAAATGGACATCACATTTAATTAGCTACATTTTTTTATCAATATTTTTGCAAAGCTCTGAAAAAATTTGACTGGAGTATATTTTGCAAAGGCGACAAAAATTGACTTTTGCACTCAAAGGGTTAAGATACAGTATTCAGCTTGTCAACTCAGCTTGTGTGGACTACATTGTTACTGTCAGCAGGTGAATTCTTGTCTGGACTTATACAAATATCAATAATACTGCATTTTACACATGTAGATGCTGCGTTGACAAGATAGCAGGTGTGCCCTGTGTTCTGTGAATTTGAAGTAAGACACGGACTTCCTGAGGGCTTGATATGCTGGTTTTCACACAATAGGATAATGTGAATAGTGCTGATTGCAAATGACGTCATTTTTGCTCTCATTAATATGCATAAACAAATATTTGTCCACATTATCCACCTAAATGATTTTACAATGGCTACTAAAAGTCAAACTAATTTGTATGAATTTATGGCTCAGACTACAAGCAGCAACAAGAGCCGCACATACTACAACAAAAATTGTCTGCACTTTAGGAAGCGTTGTCCGATGTCGATTTAACAAACCTGAAATCGGGATCACACAATTTGTCCTTGGCAAAGGTGACTGTCATTATGAGAGTCATTGTTAGATACATTTTAACCAGTTTGTGCCATTTTGCATGAAACATGACTCCAAACACAGTGATCTTATAAAATTTATATATACTCTGTAATATCGTAACCGTCAAAATGGTTATAAATTTAGAATTGTGAATACAAAAATCCAGTGGATGTTAAAACTGAAATCGTGACAGCAAATATCACAGAAACAATCCTATGAAATTTATTTTTCAATATTTTACATTTTAAGTGTACTTACATAACACAATATATGCACACTTCATGTTATTTATTATTATAACCTTTCTTTTTTATTGTAGTACATAATAGTTTCCCTTATGAAGTACACTGATGATTTACAAAACTGTTTGAAATGTCATACCCTTCCAAATGTTTCTCTGCATACAACAAAATTAAACAAAATTTATATAATTTTATCTTAAGTGTCATTTTTTGAGGAACAGGTTTTGAAAAGGTGAGTCATTGCTAGCTATGTGTATAGTTAGATTACAGAGAAGTGAACATCCTTAGAGAATGCACCTTAGGGACAGACATTCGAACTCTCAAATTATTTCAGTATTTTTCTTATCAATTACTTGTGTCAGCTCATTTCAAAGCTCTTGGAGTTTTTTGTAAAATGAAAATGTTAATTTTTCCCTACAGACTTAATATAGCAATATGGCAGATGTATTGAATTTCAAATATCTGTGCGTGTTGTAACTGTAACCAACTCGCTGTGTATCAAGTCATTTTGCAGAATGCGTCATGCCTACGTATTTTTATGTCAGCAATATTCATGGGTGGTTTATGCAGATTGTTTTAAGGTAGAATGCGTCTTGGAGACAAATATTTGAACTCTCAAACTTTGTCAATTCTTTTCTGATCTACCACTTGTAGGGGTCCATTTTAAAGCTCTTGGTGAAAGAAAACTTCACCTGCTCAATTTTTCGAAAATTCGAAAATCGACATTTTATTTTTTCTCCATAGAGTTAACACAGGTATGGTGGCCATTTTAAATTTAAATATTGGTAAATCGAGAGTAATTTGTTTCTATAGTGCCCAAAATTTGTACGGTGACCCCGACTTTTGTTCTTTATTTTGAAAAACAATGATTGAAATATTCCTTGAGGAAAGTTTGAGCAAAAGATTTCTTTCACTTTTGAGGCGCATACTACCTTCAAGGGGTCTTAAATGTTGGCTACTCTAGCAATAAACAACAACAATAACAAAGTAATGGTAATAAGAGACAGACACACACTGTCTGGGGTTAAGGTCAACTACTTTAATAAAAGTTGACAGGCTGTAAGCCAAAGTCGGCCACTCGGGTCGGACGAATTACAGAGCAAAGTAGTAGTATTAAGCATGTAGTGTAGAGGAAGAAAGAATGGGAGAGATTTGACGCTAGTTTTAGGTTAGGGTGGGAGGGTGGGGGAACGCTCGACGGTCAAAGCTAACAATTAGATACCCAATAGTGGCCACGTTCCACGACATCCCACACACAGCCTCGAACCCACCCCATTTAAATAATAATAAAACAAGTATTATTGCATACCTCATCATTCGAACCTTTTCACCCTGATCCCATAGGCACAGTGTACAGTAACGTAATTCTCCTATGTATATTACATTGGCAATTCCAAGCATCTGAGCATGATCCCGGATCCTAGATAAAAGACACAGCAGTGTGGCATGGCTGCTGATATGAGGGAGCAGAGACTAAATGAGCTTTCATAAAGTTTTGTAGAAAATGGGAACAACTTATGCAAGCACTACCGATATGGCTTCCAAATTAATGCCCAATTGCTTAACAGTTTCGAATATAAATAAGGTTCTGGTACATTTTTAGCACTAGGAAACTATCAAAAGAAACTGCTCGGTCCTTGGACATCAGTTAAGAAAGTTATAGAAAATATGCTATAAACTTATTCATGAGAACGATCCATTTAAGAATGTACGTTTATTTAAATAGGTGTGCGTGGAACCTGAATTTGTGTTGAAATACTGCATTAATAAACTGTATTTTGTAAAAACTTAAAAACTAATTTGAAAGACTTACATATATGACTTGTAAAAGTATTACAGTAAGTATATGTTGATATGCTTTTACCATTACGAGATAAAAAAGCATGTGATTCTAATTTTCTAATTTTCCTATATATGGTAATGATTGCCATCCCCGTGTAAACTCTATAGGGGAAAATAAAACTTTTGATTTTGCGAAAATAAGTCGGTAAATACTTATTCCACGTGCTTCAAAATGAGCCACCACAAGTGGGAGACTAAAAGTACTGTATATAAGTTTGAGAGACCAAATATCTGTTCTTTAGGTGTATTCTGCCTTAACAAAGAGTAGCATTTCTACTTCAAAACTGACATGACAGTGTTCAAAACACAATCTGAGTACTCCACACATTGTTAGCCAGCACAAGTGATTTATACAGTCATTAAAAGTACACTGGCAGGAATATCGACGAAGAGGTTTCTTGAATAGGTCAAAGATGCCATCGTCTTTCAACTTCACTGGTTTAAGCCATGCAGCTATTACTCTAAGGAAGAGCATTCCGGCTTCTTCAAGATTCTCTTGCAGATTGCTTGGTACTTGTCCTTCACGTCTGCAAAACAGTGATAAATTATATAATCTAAAGGATGTATATTTACATCAATGTGTTGAATAAGGTTAAAACATGGTAACTTCATGGTTTTAAAAGATGTATATTTACATCAATGTGTTGCATAAGGTTAAAACATGGTAACTTCATGGTTCACTTCATGAATGTAAAGGACTGCATCAATCGAAAGCATGGAGTTGTTTCCTTCAAATCTTCAAAATGACTGTCTTGAGGACTACGTAATATATCATTAAGACACGTGCCTGGCAAACAAAACTCATTGGATTCAACCTACCCTCCCCTTTCCCCTCCCCCACATCCTAATACTAAACGGACGGTTTAAAGCACGCCTATCCGACCAAGCTTATGAAATTATTTGAACTTCTACAAAACATGACAAACACGATAATTTGCTTAAATCGGTTTGTTGGGCTCTAAAATGCCCAAACGTATTTTGACAGCAAACATTTCAAATTAAGTCTGAATAGTGATTTTATGAAGAGCTTCCATGATGCAACCGTGGAATATAGTTTGTGCAAATTTACACATAATAAGAGAAATAGGCTAACCAACTAAATGCAGTGAGTTGAGTCTGCCATCCACTGTCCCTTATTATATATTATAAGGAATTAGCAAGTTGAAATATTTCTGAAAAGATAAGTTTCAGTAGCATCAACTGCATTGTGGTCGGCTAGACCTTCATGAAGATGTATACCGACCTTTCAATGTAACTCCAGTCAGGCTCATATATGCTATATAGGAAGAGCTTGTCCGAGGATCTACCAGTATGTTTTCATCAGGGGCAACTAGCGGTTGAACTTCTGGTGTAGATGATATTTCCTGAAAATCTAAAATATCTTCAGCTTACCAGACACACGTGTGTTCACCATGCCAAGAAAACCGACTCTTCCTCTGTAGATAGTATCTTTGATCTGTTCCCTGAACCAAGTTTCAGGAGGTTCTTCACCAGGTCTCCGTGTTTGTACACTTGACCGCAGAGAGGCCCTAGAATATGATCAATTCTCCCGTTGATTTCCAGGAATTTGAAATCCCCATTTGGAAGCACAAAGAATTCGACATTAAGCGACTGGTCGTCAAATCCCTTCTGGATCATTTTTGTGACGATTCGATCCGTCATCTGCCAGGCTTTCATCTCCTCTTCTTTTTTCACGCTTGGCGGGATGACTGCACTGATAAATTTGCTGGTGTAAACACATCCTCGGTCTTTGACCCGCAGCCAATCAGCCATAGCCGTCCGCAGAATGTTGCCCCCTTGTACGCTGCACATGGTTGCAGAACTGTATTGGAACTCACAAAATTCTTCTAACAAAGCACAAGGGGTTGCAGCCAAAGGATAAGCCTCAGAACTAATCCACTTTTTCATAAATTTCTCTGTGATATAATGCAAGTGTCTGTCCCGTTTTAATGCTGATACAGCTTCGTGAAGATCTTCCAAGTTCGTTATCTTTCGAGACCCTAATTCGGAATATCCTAACACTGGTTTTATGAAACACGTGCCATCAGTTGAATAGAGGAATTCGCTTGCTATTGTCATTATCTCTTCCATGTCCTGGTTGAGTTGCAGGATCACGCTGCGATTTTGATATAAATCACTTCCAAGGACAGTGTTGGAGTAATACTTGTGGCATGTGAGAAACACAGACTCCACGGATGGTCCACGAATATGAGGAAATGTCTCAGCAATAGCAGCGTGAACCAGGGCAGATACATCAGTACCACTGACTACCAAATCAATTTTCTTCTCACGTACAATGTCGATACACTGCTCTGTGTACTGGTCGATGTCAAAGGGTGAACTATCCCATCTTGAGTAACTGAATGAATATTTCTTTCTCACTCTGCCCGACAACTGTTGCAAATGATGAACAAAATTCATTTCATCCCATTCACACAGCATTAATGCAAGAACGTTTTCCGAGTGGGCCATTATTGTTGTTTACAAATATCTAGAAAGAGCGAAAACAGAAAAAACAGAATTAATACTGTAAAAGTTTAAAAGGTCCAGTAGACATTTGTAAGCAAACATGAAATTACCGCTTGATTGCAGCCGATGTGATCAACTACGTGAATAATCATTATATCATCATTTAAAGCCCCAGTAATGCTAACTTTTGATGATAATTTCACCATTTTTATTTTGAATGTGAACCATAATTCCTTGTTCTTCTCCCCAAAGAATGTTGATATACACAGTATCCAGCTCGTCAACTCAGCCCGAATGGTTGTAAACTGCATTGTTATTGTTGAAAACTGACTTCTGGTCGGGACTAAAATTCAAATGTAAACAATAACGATGCATTTTACACAATCATATAGTCGCTAAGTTGACAAGCTCATTCATATCTGAATTGACTGGAAATTGATGAAACCTGGTATGTATATCGAAGATACTACGATTTAACATCACTAAAAGTCATTAACCATTTTTACTTCAACCAATTCCTAATTTGTATATGTAATGATATTTTCTAATTAGGGAATGTATGTCTTGATTTACTTGACCAAAGGTGACGAAACTTGCTATGTACATTGAAGAACAATGATACAACATTATTGAAAGTCATTACGAGGTTTTCCTTCGCCCCATTTCTATAATTTCCATATTTATTGAACTTTCCTAATTAGGGATATATATCTTGATTAACCTGACCAAAGATGACGAAACTTTCTATGTACATTGAAGATACAATGTTACGACATTATGAATGTTATTAAGAATTCTTACTTCAGCCCATTCCTAATTTGCACATTAGTACACTTTCTAAATAAGGGATATATGTCTGGATTAACTTGATCGTAGTTGGCAAAACATGGTGTATCCATTGATGAAGCCATTCAGCGTTTTCAGGTAATTAATAATTTGCATATTGAACGAACGTTCCCAATTAGGAATATGTATCTGAATTGACTTGATCAAGGTTGACAGTAGTTGTGATGGACATTGCATATAGTAAGTTAAAGTTATTAAACATTTTTACTACAGCTAATCACTAATTTGCATTTTAACGAACTTTCCTTATTAGGGATATATATCTTGATTGACATAACCAAAGTTGACGAAAATGCAATGAACAATAAAGATACTGAGTTAAAATATTTTTGAAAGTCATTTAGCATTTTACTTCAGCTAATGACTAATTGACATATTAACAAACTTTCCTTATTAGGGATATATATCTGGATTGACATGATCAAAATTGACGAACATTGCTCTGTACATTGAAGAAATTATAATGACCAAAAGTCGGTTTATGTATGTTAGAACATCTAATTACTATTTTGCATATTCAATATACGGCATATTCAATATACGGCTAGTTTTCAATCGGGTTCGAACCCACAACATACGGCATCAGTCGCCTAGCGGAGAGGCCACAGAGAGAAGCGCTCGGCTAAACGAACTTTCCTTATTATAGAAATATATCTGGATTAGCTTAATTAGAGTTGACAAGACGCGCTATGTACATTGAAGTTAATACGATATAACATTATTGAAGTCATTTAGCAGTTTTACTTTAGCTAATTACTAATTTACATTTTTAATGAACTTTCTTAATTGGCGATATATTCCTGAATTTACTTGATCAAAGATGACGAAACTTACTATTAACATATGAGATTTTATGATATAATATTAGCAAAAGTCAGTTTTGATTTTTTACAACATCTTAATTCTAATTTGGCCATCTCTCTTACAATCAGTAATATTCCACTCTCACCTGCTTATGGGGTATACATTTCCCAGCTTATTCGATATGCAAGAGCATGCAGTTCATATGGTGATTTTGTAGAGAGACATGGCCATCTCTCTTACAAACTGTTAAATCAAGGTTACACCAGAGCAAGACTTGTCTCTACATTCAAACGCTTTTTTGGCAGGTATCGCAAGCTGGTAGATAAATACAATATCTCTCTTCGACAAATGATCACTGATGGCATCGGTAACATTGGGCCTTAGTTAGTGACCACTACCTATCTGACTTACAGATTGATATATGGCGGGTGCCACATGTGGGGCAGGATGCGCTTACTATTTTCGAAACACCTGACATCACTTCTTGGTCTTTTGGCAAGAGGTCCATATATCTTTCTTTCATGAATTTGACTTTGTTTATGTACCGTCTATTTCTGTCTGTTCTGTGCTGTTTTGTGTCTATGTTTACAACTATTCTCTTACAAATTTTGACCTAGTGTTATTGGATTATGAATTGGTATGATTGCGATTATTTTGCATATTAAACGGACTTTTTAATAAGGAATATATCTTGATTGACTTGATCAAAGTTAATGAAACCTTATATGTCCATTAAAGAAATATGATAAAATAATATTGTTTAGCATTTTCACATCAGAAAGTTACTAATTTGCACATTAATAACCTTAAAAATTAGGGATGTAAGACTGGAAGAACTCTAAAATAGTTTATGAAATTTGCTATGTATATTGATTGAAAAATTATGCTGTATTAGTGAAATTAGTTTTGCATTTCAATGTCAGCTAATTTATATTTTGCATATGTAATGAGCTTTCACGGTTTTGCATATATTTCTTTTGACGACCAAAGGCAATTACACTTGTTATATAAAGTGATGATACAATGGCAGCAATCAAAGAAATTTAGTAATTTTATTTCAACTTACTACATATTCATATTGTTAATGACCTTTTCAATTACCAGTAATCTGTTATGAATATTTTATTGCTTATGGCATTGATCATAACACTTTCAATGAAATTGCAAACTTGTGGTGAATGTTTAAATTTACAGACAACTATAATATATACTGAAACACGTGTGCATTTTCAGTACATATCTGGTTTATATCTGTATACACTTATCAGTTTACAATATTGGTTTGCAATCCATCGTGTGAGGGAGTACTCGTTTTGTGACCTTTGACCCAGTAATGCTACCGTCCATCCGCTTTTTTCATCGAGTGTACGATAAATAGCACAAGATCTTTAATTGCGAAATGTTACCTCAGTCATTAGACCGAGACTTCTAGACGTCTTTTAAAATGAGCTTCCCGACCCCCAGTGTGAAGTGCAGGATATGTACTACCTGAAGAGCAATGAATTGTAAGAAATTTTACTATTATGTTTCAGGGTGGGCGTAAACAGAAACGCTAGTGAGCTTTGGACCCTTAAAATACACTAAAATAAAGAATTGACGCCCGTGCTGAACAGAAGCAAATCGATTTTTCGCCTTACTTACAATTTATCCTGTGTATTGTCTCGTCCCTGAACCTGAAAGTGCAGTGTCAACGCGAAGAAAAGCAACATGAATCTAAAGTTCACAGGACCAACACAAATTCGCACTCAACAGTGCAGTGGAGCTGACCCTGCGTACTTCATGCCCCCAAAAGAAGTCACGAACAAACACACAAGCGTTCGTTGCAATTTAATACCAGAAATTCCATGGAAACCTTCTAGGTAAAGCAAGGTCAGGCTAGCCAATTTACCGACTCATCGAATTAACTTGATAATAAAATGCATATGAGTAGGCACATCAAGAGGTGTTCATTCATATTGAATGATTCATATGTGTGTCTTAGCTCACCTGTTGAAACAGTACGAGTGATTTACTGTCGTACACATTCTGTGTGCCTGTCCGTCTTAGAGAGATATCTCGAGAACCGATCGCATGACTTGAAGCAAATTTTTCAAGGTTATTAAGCAGCTTTTAGTAAATGACATTGCTCATTTGCATATCATCGAAGTTTTACAATAAAGGTTATATATCGGAAATATAGCATTCGTAAAGAATGTGACCAAAGTTATTGAAACTAATATCATAATCACAATCATACCCATCCATAATCTAATAACACTAGGTCAAAATTCGTAATACATAGTCAATTGTTATAAACATGGACACAAAACAGCACAGAACAGACAGCAAATCACCGGTACACACAACAAAGTCAAATTCGTGAAAGAAAGATATATAGCCTCTTGCAAAGACCAAGAAGTGATGTCAGGGATACGAAAGAGGATACCCTTGCTGGTGCGTTCGTAGTTGACTTTGTCAAAGTTAATTCGGTGACAATCTTGTGACGGTGTCCACAGATTAATAACTTACCTTTGCTTGCTTTTGGCTCATTAGGCAATCAAACGCATCAGATAATAGACGCAACACAGTGATAAAACTTCGCATAAGATTGTCAAAGGACAAATACATGACACAGTGAAGGAGAAAAAGAAATCTTTGCAAAACCAGTGCTAACATAAAACCAAGACACCAAAAGGTTGGTAGTATAAATCTTTATTGGCAATACATATCATAGTCAAATGTATTAAAATAAAATAAACAATAGCAACAAGAAACCTGTGCTGAGACCAAGACACCCGTACCCCCAACCCCACTCCTGGGGACAAACTTCTCAACTGCCGCTATGCTGAAACAGCAAGTAAAATCTGTGGTAAATACGAAGTTAATGGAAGTATATCCTGCAAGAAGCTATTTTAATGAAAAATGTATACTGAGATACTGAGATGAATCATTACTTTTATTATATTTGAAAGCAAATGCTATATGCCAAGTATTTAGACGGGAAACTACATTATTCCACTTAATGAGTTAATAATATCAACTAAGCTCATGGCTGATATCATAATTCAACGAGAATTATAAAAATTAAAAAAGTGCAGGAGAACATTTTGTCGCTAGTATTAAAAGTTTGTGTATATAAAACTCTATCTGTGATTAATCATGATAAAAGAGTTCACATCCATTTATACAAATACATATCACAATGCAAACCGTGTGTTAGAGTGTATATAGGGTTTGTTCACACGCGATGCTGAGGAATAGTCTGATTCCTACACTGTAGGCACATAATTCACCGATTTAATCGCAAACTGTACGGTGATGTGCTATGTATGTCGATTTTATAAACCTGGAACCCGTTTTTTTCGGACAATGGAGCCTTTTTACCCTTGGCTTCATGAGAAGTTACAAAACAAAATCCCCGCCTTCTCTCCAATTTTGTTGCCACTTATTATTCCGTTTTGAAGTCACCAACTTGATCTCCTGTACTCTGCTCTGACCAGCTGATATGCAAATAACAAGTCGATTCGCTGGCAATCATAGATAGTCTGGTCCCACTGCTAAGGAAAATAGGGTCAAGTATGGGGTACGCGTGGGTCGCCATTTTAGTCACAATTTTGACTGCATATTAATGAGCACAGTTACCTGACAAAATCATGTGATCAGCATATTTGTATAGAGACAGGATTGGAAATTAGACGATGAAACACCAAACGTTGAAGTTATTTGCACGGCTTCACTTTTAAGTCTCCGACTCTGTACTTCTATGATGGCATTTAGTGGTGGTGAATTAACGATCGGAGTATTCCTCCTCGTTAGGGAAACCATGGAGGTAAAATTACTCCAAGAGCAAGCGAAATCTAAATTATAGGGTTACTCCAAGTTTGAAATAAACTCAATGCAATCACTGCGCTCGTACTATTGACCAATGGCAGCCATGCTTACAATAGCCCATACCTGACCCTATTTCGTCGGCAGCGCAGCGAGCGCTAGAAATGGGTCAGGGAACCAGACTACTAGTATGTCAATCACGGACATTCGGCGCTCAGAAAATTCAATAGTTTCGTGCACGATATATACAACCCCTTCCGCCCAAAGATAATCTTTTCAGTATTTTTATTCACTTTCCTAAAGTCCCCACTTTCCAAGTGAAATGTTTGAAAAACAATACGTTCATCTTGCACTTCGCTATCGATTACTATGATTTATATGCTCTCGAATGATAAGGCTTGTGGATTGTTTCATCATACAGAAACGTTAACCGCTTCTGCCGACACGATTGTGTTCAATGAATACTAGTAGTACTCTGAGTAGTCATTGCCAGTCAGAGTAGGTGATCTATACAGTAGTGTTGTGTATGGTCATAAAAAGGGAAGGGGACGAGTCTTTCGAAATAGTTCTTTGCATAATATGTCAAAACTTCCACGTCTTTCTCTCTGCTGGCTGCAGAGTGTCACTGATATTACTCCAATGAGGAACATTCCGGCTTCTTCAAGATTCTCTTGCAGATTGTTTGGTACTTGTCCTTCACTTCTGCGGAAACATAAAAAAGCTGTATAAGCTAAGTTTTATAGTAGAGGATTAACGTAAAATTTGTCGACATTACAATTGTCCTAATCCTTGTGTTTATTGTACTGAGTAACTTTTATTAAAAGGCCAACAAGATGAAAGACTTTATCTTTTGCTCAAACTTTCCTACATGAGACTTTCAACAATTATTTTATCAAATCAACAATAAAAATCAGGGGGGGGGGCTCAACGTGCAAAGTTTGGAACTAGCGAAACAACGTACCCAACATTTTGCGATATTTGAAATTCAAAATGGCCGCCTTTAAATTACATTGGTCTAGTAAGGAATGCATGCAAAATAAAATATGTGTAGTTAAATTTTAAAAAAAGGTTAGTGGTGTGTGAAAGCAGACGATGGGCCATTCGGATATTTTCCCGAGAGATTACAAAAGTTTTGCCCTCATTTCCTTCGCCTAATATGTATGTAGCAGGGATTGAAGACATGCCTCGCCGATTATTCTTTGAGAATAAGTAAACGTAATATGCCGTATAGAGTATGACAAAATGGCCAAATGCCAAAAGAAAGCGACACTGCCCCATTAAAGCACTTAGACAGTAGCAAACACTTGTAACTCACAATTTTTCTTACATGCTATCGTTAAAGGTTTAACCATGGATGTAACATACCATTGATATTATGGGATTTTTGTAAAATGAAAATGAATCTGTCGAATCCAACTGAGCCACTTTTACTGAAAGTTAAAAGCATCCCTGTATTCAAAATTACCTTGATGACGCAAAGCACACGAAATTCATTGGTTTTAACTATGCCCTGCCTCCTCTAGGTTAAACAAATGAAAGTGTGCACGTCTGACTACGACATTACGATTTGAACTTCCCCCAATAGCCGCCTACATGTTGTTTGACCACAAACATTTTAAATTGAATCTGAATGGTGATTGATGATCATTGATATACACAATGCCCATGATGCAACCCTGGAATACAGTAAGTGCAAATTTGAGCAAGGTAAGCGAGATAGCAGTTACCCCTTAAAGTGAGGAGTTTCATATTAGTTTTCCAAATATTCTCGGTTTCCTTTTATGCTATTTTTTAGAAAATGGGGAACAACTTAAGCAAGCACTATGCATATGGCTAGGGTGGCTGCCAAATTAATGCCCAGCTGCTTAATAGTACCGTTACCATATATAGGAAAATTAGAGATGACATGATGTACTTACATCATAATGGTAAAAGCATATCAACATATACTTACTGTAATACTTTATATATGTCGGTCTTTCAAATCAATTTGAAGTTTTTACAAAATACAGTTTACTAATAGAGTATAAGAACGATCCATCTAAGAATGCAAGTTTATTTTAATAGGTGTGCTCGGAACCTGAATTTATGTTAAAATACATATTTTCCATAATTTTCTTAACTTTTGTCCAAGGACTTGGCAGTTTCTTTTTGCTAGGTTCCTAGTGCTAAAAATATACTAGAACCTTATCTATATTGGAAGCTATTAAGCGATTGGGCATTAATTTGGCAGCCATATCGGTAGTGCTTGCCAGAGTTGTTCCCTATTTTCGACAAAACTGCATGAAGCCACTGATTAAGTCCCTGCTCCCTCATATCAGCAGCCATGCCACACTGCTGTTTCTTTTATCTAGGATCGGAGATCAGGCACAGGTGATTGGAATAGCCCATGTAATATACGTAGAAAGCATTACGTTACTGTACACTGCGCCTGTGGGATCAGGGTGGAAATGGTGGAGTGTGCAATAATGCTTGTTTTACAGTACTGTAAATGGGGTGGGTTCGAGACTGTATGTGGGATATCGTGGAACGAGGCTTACCTTGGGTATCCCATAGTTAGCCTTGACATTCGTACTCAGGAGGAGGGCTAACGCCCATCACCAGTGTTAGGGGAATTTTGGCGGACTTTCGCTTACAGCCTGTCAACTTGTATTAAGGTGAAGTACTACGAATTACGTCAAAATTAAGTTATGGTGTCATTTCTTGAAACTTTGCACAAATATTCTTGGAAGTTGTGCAAGTGCAAAAATGAAATAAAAAATGGGGGTCACCACGCTTGTTTCCATGGAAACGGACGTTAAAATGGCGTCGTTAGAAATAAATAAAAATGATATAATTCACTTAAACTAAAGAAAGCAATCATAAAACGCTTAGCAAATGAGTTAATTTTAATAAATACCAAGACTTAAGATCCATATCTATCGAATGTATAGTTTTCATGATGTTTGTGAAGAAATTTTAACATAAATATCGATTACAAAATGACGATATCGAAATTATATCACTACATATTTTTCGAACTTTCTTCCTGTCGCTTTGAATGGTGTCATTTTGACAAAACTTGGCGAATAAACTCCTGAAATAATACCATTTAGTTTACACTTTTAATAAAAGGGTGTCACCACGCTACTTTTTACAATATCTCCAGGTGAATGGGTAATTTGCGCCATATAAATGGGAGAGAAATGTTAATTTTTCGCTCATATTGAATAAAAACCAGCTTCCTAGGGGGTCAAAATATGACAAGGTTATAGGTCACATGTATTTCGAAGACACTGGGTCAAAAAATTAGGTAAAAGCACAAATTCAACAATGACAGGTGATGTTAAATACATGCGCTACAAAATAACCAATTTGCGGCAGGCTGGAGTTAAATCTGCGCAGAAACGTTCTAAAGCGTGTGCGCGTCCGAATTCGTCGTCCTTCACCTTAAAGTAGTCGACCTTGACCCCAACAGCGTGTGTCTGTCTCTTATTACCATTACTTTGTTACTGATGTTGTTTATTGCTAGAGTATCCAACATTTAAGACCCCTTTAAGGCAGTATGAACCTCGAAAGTGAGAGACTTAAAGTTTTTCTCAAATTTTCCGCAAGGAATATTTCAATCATTGTTTTTTTTAAATAAAGAACAAAAGTCAGGGTCACCGTGCAAATTTTGGTACTCACGATTTACCAATATTTAAAATGGCCACCATACCTGTGTTAACTCTATGGAGAAAAAATAAAATGTCGATTTTCGAATTTTCGAAAAATTGAGCAGGTGAAAAGTTTTCTTACACCAAGAGCTTTAAAATGGACCCCTACAAGTGGTAGATCAGAAAAGAATTGAAAAAGTTTGAGTTGAAATATTTGTCTCCAAGACGCATTCTACCTTAAAACAATCTGCATAAATCACCCATGAATGTTGCTGACGTTATAATAGGTAGGCATGACGCGTTGTGCAAAATGACTTGATACACAAAGAGTTGGTTACAGTTACCACACACGCAGATATTTGAAATTCAATATGGCTGCCATATTTCTGTATTAAGTCTGTAGTAGGGAAAAATTAACATTTTCAATTTTCAAAAAAAACAACCCAAAAAAACGTAGGCTTATTTACTCCAAGAGCTTTGAAATGAGCCAACACAATTGAGAAGAAAAATACTGAAATAATTTGAGAGTTTGAATGTCTGTCCCTAAGGTGCATTCTTTATGGATGTTCACTTTTCTGTAATGATCTCACAACAAAGCTAGCAATCCCTTTTCAAAACTGTTCCTAAAAAAAAAATGACACTTCAGACAAAATTATAGAAATTTTGTTTAATTTTGTTATACGCAGAGAAACATTTGGAAGGGTATGACATGTCAGTTTTGTAAATTATCAGTGTACTTCATATAGGAAACGCATATATGAAGTGAACTGGTCAAAAGCGAGTGGTATACCGTCGCTGGATTTGATTTATTGCTATTATATCATAACAGTCTATAGAAATTCAGGCATTAAAGGTCAAAAACGGATTATTTCTCAAGCCGAGAGCTCGCGCATGTGCCAGCCATGGTATATCGTGAATATATGTATACCACGGTTCTTTTCACCGTGACGTGTCGATCAGATCGCTGTATTTGCGCCATCAATATACTAGTATGATATAATTCCTAGTTACCCACTAATCCAATTACTAATTTGTTCTACCGATCACAAACGCTGGGCTTATCGCCCTGACCAAATTACTCGTTAGCAGCTTATAAAACACATGTACACGTATTTAAAACATTTCTGTTCACTGGCTGAAAATCAATTCCACTTTTAATACCAACTTTGTCACATTCCTCTTGCACTCGGCCGTCGTTATCTGAGATTTCAATTTTTGTTTTATAAATTAATATTTCTCAGTTGTTTCATTGACGTAGTACACACCTCAAAATTGAAAGACTTAAACTTTGATTAACCTTTCCGTACGCAAACTTTAAATCATTCCCTTTCGAAATCAAGAACACAAATCACGGGTAAACGCGTTCAAAATTTGGCACTGAAGAAAGTACCCACTATTTTTAGACGTTTGAAATTCAAAATGGCTGCCATCCCCGTGTAAACTCTATAGGGGAAAATAAAACTTTTGATTTTGCGAAAATAAGTCGGTAAATACTTATTCCACGTGCTTCGAAATGAGCCACCACAAGTGGGAAACTAAAAGTACTGTATATAAGTTTGAGAGACCAAATATCTGTTCTTTAGGTGTATTCTGCCTCAACAAAGAGTAGCATTTCTACTTCAAAACTGACATGACAGTGTTCAATAAACAATCTGAGTACTCCACACCTTGTTAGCCAGCACAAGTGATTTATACAGTCATGAAAAGTACACTGGCAGGAATATCGACGAAGAGGTTTCTTGAATAGGTCAAAGATGCCATCGTCTTTCAACTTCACTGGTTTAAGCCATGCAGCTATTACTCTAAGGAAGAGCATTCCGGCTTCTTCAAGATTCTCTTGCAGATTGCTTGGTACTTGTCCTTCACGTCTGCAAAACAGTGATAAATTGTATAATCTAACAGATGTATATTTTACATCAATGTGTTGCATAAGGTTAAAACATGGTAACTTTATGGTTCACTTCATGAATGTAATGTATCATGGCATAATGAAATGTATAATGGTTTCCTTCAAAAGCATCAGAGTTGTTTCCTTCAAATCTTCAAAATGACTGTCTTGAGGACTACGTAATATATCATTAAGACACGTGCCTGGCAAACAAAACTCATTGGATTCAACCTACCCTCCCCTTTCCCCCTCCCCCACATCCTAATACTAAACGGACGGTTTAAAGCACGCCTATCCGACCAAGCTTATGAAATTATTTGAACTTCTACAAAACATGACAAACACGATAATTTGCTTAAATCGGTTTGTTGGCCTCTAAAATGCCCAAATGTATTTTGACAGCAAACATTTCAAATTAAGTCTGAATGGTGATTTTATGAAGAGCTTCCATGATGCAACCGTGGATCATAGTTAGTGCAAATTTACACATAATAAGAGAAATAGGCTAACCAACTAAATGCAGTGAGTTGAGTCTGCCATCCACTGTCCCTTATTATATATTATAAGGAATTAGCAAGTTGAAATATTTCTGAAAAGATAAGTTTCAGTAGCATCAACTGCATTGTGGTCGGCTAGACCTTCATGAAGATGTATACCGACCTTTCAATGTAACTCCAGTCAGGCTCATATATGCTATATAGGAAGAGCTTGTGCGAGGATCCACCAGTATGTTTTCATCAGGGGCAACTAGCGGTTGAACTTCTGGAGAAGATGATATTTCCTGAAAATCTAAAATATCTTCAGCTTTACCAGAGACACGTGTGTTCACCATGCCAAGAAAACCGACCCTTCCTCTGTAGATAGTATCTTTGATCTTCTCCCCTGAACCGAGTTTCAGGAGGTTCTTCACCAGGTCTCCGTGTTTGTACACTTGACCGCAGAGAGGCCCTAGAACATGATCAATTCTCCCGTTGATTTCCAGGAATTTGAAATCCCCATTCGGAAGCACAAAGAATTCGACATTAAGCGACTGGTCGTCAAATCCTTTCTGAATCATTTTCATGACAATTCGATCAGTCATCTGCCAGGCTTTCATCTCCTCTTCTTTTTTTACACTTGACGGGATGATTGCACTGATAAATTTGCTGGTGTGTACACATCCTCGGTCTTTGACTGGCAGCCAATCAGCCATTGCCGTCCGCAGAATGTTGCCCCCTTGTACGCTGCACATGGTCGCAGAACTGTATTGGAACTCACAAAATTCTTCTAACAAAGCACAAGGGGTTGCAGCCAACGGATAAGCCTCAGAACTAATCCACTTTTTCATAAATTTCTCTGTGATGTAATGCAAGTGTCTGTCCCGTTTTAATGCTGATACAGCTTCGTGAAGATCTTCCAAGTTCGTTATCCTTCGAGACCCTAATTCGGAATGTCCTAACACTGGTTTTATGAAACACGTGCCATCAGTTGAATAGAAGAATTCGCTTGCTATTGTCATTATCTCTTCCATGTCCTGGTTGAGTTGCAGGACCACGCTGCGATTTTGATCTAAATCACTTCCCAGGACAGTGTTCGAGTAATACTTGTGGCATGTGAGAAACACCGACTCCACGGACGGTCCACGGATATGAGGAAATGTCTCGGCAATAGCAGCGTGAACCAGGGCAGATACATCAGTACCACTGACTACCAAATCAATTTTCTTCTCACGTACAATGTCGATACACTGCTCTGTGTACTGGTCAATGTCAAAGGGCGAACTATCCCATCTTGAGTAACTGAGTGAATATTTCTTATGCACTCTGTCCGACAGCTGTTGCAAATGATGAACAAAATTTTTTTCATCCCAAACACACATCATTAGTGCAAGAACGTTTTTTGGGTGGGCCATTATTGTTGTTTACAAATATCTGGAAATAGAGAAAACAGAAAAAACAGAATTAATACTAGTCCAGTACACATTTGTAGCAAATATGCAGTTACCACTTATGTGCAGCCGATGCGATCAACTCCATGAAGAACATGATTTAACTGAATCTGGCCTTCTACCAGGCTTCTCGGAATACAGTCAAACGGACCCTTTATCAACATAAAAAGGTAATACATGTTCACACGAACACCCCTTCTGAAATCTATCGTTTATATACTTCTATTAAAATGTATATACTGTAGTCCCAAAAGACAGACTTTGGACATTCTCAAAAGCCCGATTAGTTTTTAATATTTCAAGTATACGACGTCTTAATCTCGAAGCATTGGAAGGCATCTACGATAAATTCCAAGTAAAGCAACTGAAGCTGATGGCTTGGAAGTTTCTGCAGGCCCCAAGATTGACCTTAAAATTGAGTTCTGAAGCATATTACATAGTGTATGACATATGCCTAATTACATATAGAGTCAAGGGCAAAAGCAAAGATGATTGGATGAGGACAGTGTTTAGTATCTGTGTTAGAGATATATTATAAAAAGAGAATCTTCCATATTATAAAACCGTTTTAGAAGTAGTACTTTTAGTTTATGTACACTATCTTCACTCTTGTAGTGGTCATTTTTACCGTATGCAGAACAATTATTATGTATTTCAACTAACAACCTACTTTAACGTATAGAACTATTAGGCCTAAGCCAAAAAAAAAGACGTTTCTTCGGGTGTGCGACGTTTTGCAAACCTGATGCGTGGACATGGTTTTCTTTCTTTTCTTTTTTTATGTCTTTTTTTCTATACCATTTGGTTTGAAAGTTTTAATGCGATAGTCATTGAAATTTTCAATATACTTCAAAATACTTCCCTCTCCTCTGAGAATTTTACTTCGTGACTCAAAATAGTTAATGTCAGATATACTTTACATAGCCCATCAAACATATTGTGAACACAAGGTGTTCGATGTTCCTTCGGCACTGTTTTACTCTAGGCCTCCATTAAGGTAGTATGCGCCTCAAAAGTGAAAGGCTTAAACTTTTGCTCAAAATGTCCTTAAGAAATATTTCAACCATTCTCTTTCAAAATCAAGAATAAAAATCTGGGGTCAATGTGCAAATTTTAGTAATAGGGACACAAATAACTCAAGATTTACCGATATTTGAAATTCAAAATGGCCGCCATCCCTGTGTTAACTCTATAGAGAAAAATAAAATTTTCGAATTTCAAAAAACTAAGCTGGTGACAAGTTTTCTTACACCAAGAACTTTAAAATGAACCCCCACAAGTGATATATCAAAACAGAATTGTAAAAGTTTTAGGGATCAAATTTGTGTGCCAGAGGCGCGTTCTACCTTAAAAAGTTACATGACCATTGTCCATGTACACATTTTACAGATAAGTTTAAATTAATGGTATTGCAAATAAGATCATCTGTTTGCTTCATTTCTGCATGCCATGGTACTGATAATGATCATTGCCCATCTGAAAGGTAGAATCTTACTTCTATACTCCTTTCCTAGTACCCCCTTTATACACAATACGTACACTGTATGAGGTCAACGATGAACTGTAGACTACACAGTTAACGTGAATTTGCTAATTTTGTAAATAATTCTGTGAAGCGGGGGAGAATACTCTAAAAAATTTTGAACAGGAACCCAAAATTTGGTCTTGTCTTACCTGAAAATTCAGTAAAATTACTTCAATAGCTAAAGGAAGAGGCTAACGAATAATTACAGCTTTGCTAATGCGGTTTCTACTTCCCTCCTTGTACATGTACATGTGCACGATCTTTGTCAGTTTCTAATTTTAGTGTGCAATCCGTTCAAGAGTGAGGGTACTTGTTGTTTGAGCTTTGGCCGATTAATGAATAATATCACCATCGATCCTTTATTTCATCGAATGTACCGAGTACTCATATTTGCGAAATGTTACCTCAGTCATCATGACATTTATACAATAAACTACCCGAACTCCAGAGTGAAGTTCAGCACTTGTACGTCTGTAGAGCACTGCTGCTGAACATTGGACCTTAATAGACACTGAAAAGGGAAAGAATTGATGCCAGTGCTCAACAGAAACAAATCCGTTTTTCACCTTACTTACAATTTGTCCAGGGTATTCTCGCGGCCATAAACCTTCAGCCCGAAAAAAGCCACACGAATCCGAGTTACAGGGTAAACACTACTCTCAGTACAACAGAACCGGCTCTCCTTCGAGTTGAACTGTGAAGTGGAGCTGGAATTGTGTACAACATGCCCTAAAAGAAGTCACAAATGAATAAATCATTTCGCGACCTACGAATGCGTTTCACTTTAAATATATTGTGAAAAGTCAATAGGCCAGAGTTCGATGACACTACCTTCTGGGGAAAATCAGGTCAAGGTAGACTAGCTCTACATGGCAGGGCTGTGTGTTACCAGCGTTATGGAAATGCAGAAAATTATCCCAAATTTACTTTATCCTGGTATCTAAATTGATGAGTTTGAATGAAATCACATATAAATGAACTATTACTGAGAGTTATCGATTATTTTTGAAATGCACATTTGCATATTGCAAAAACTACGAAATAAACACTTTTGCCCTCTAACTACAAGTATACGTTTGACATCCGAATTTTGATATTTCCTCAGTAACAGGTGGTTCCATTTTGTGGTATCTTGTACGAGAGGGGAAGGAGAAATGCTGACTCAATGTGTTGTCCAAACTCGAGCAACCTACAATGCTGCTGCGTAATAAAGTTACCGGAAAGTAAAAAATGTTGGTATTCTGATAATATCAATAAGAAATTCATCATTTTTCCTTGTCTGCCACTACCTGTACTTCTCATCGCAAAATATTAGAATGAAAATGAAGACCCACAATCGGGCCTTTAAGCATAATAATGACTACAAATAAACACCTCCAACAGTGCAAACGCAGATACCCGGTACGGGCAAAATCGATTTTCTCCTCCGGGGGAGTATGGAACGGGAACTTTACAGGTTTTGCTTATTACATTTTTCTTCTCAGCCAGTGTTGTCACTTAGAAGCCGGGTGCCGAGTAAATAACCCGCCTGTTTTGCATTTTTCCCGGTTACTTTTAACGTAATTAAATTATTTTATCGACCTATTAATTTCGCGATCGCACTGCCAGCTGTTAGACGGCACACGTACGATTATCAGTTTTGCGACCCCTTTCCCCACTTAGAATTGCACAAACCAAAATAGTTTCTAAATACCCATTTGTGGCTTTTTCAGCCCCATCTTTTACTTGTTAAATAGTGTGATTGGCTGAAGGACGCGCCTATAGTGTTGCCTTTTTTACGAGCAGCGTGATTTGTTTGATTAGTATGAAGGTCATCTTAGGTCATCTTTAAGGATGGCGTCAAAAAGAAATGTGGCGTCGACCACTGGCACCTTGCCGATGGAATATTTTTTCCCGAAGAACGCCCGTTCAAAAAGTATACTTAATTCCAACAATACATTTAGGTTATGAAAAACTTCAATTTCGCTGAATTTGTGAGAGAAAAGCACCAAAAAGTTGTGATTTTGATCGACGATTCGAAGTTTATTATAGTTTATTTAATGTACATAGCAAGTTTCATCAATTTTGATCAAGTCAAATGAAGATAAATATCCCTAATTATGAAAATTCATTTAATATGCAAATTAGGAATTGGCTGAAGTAAAAATGTTTTTTGATTTTAAATAATATTATATCACAGTATCTTTGCAAGTTTCGATAACTATAATCAAGTAAATTCAGATATATATCCCTAATTTGGAAAGTTTATTAAATATGCAAATTGGGAATTGGCTGAAGTAAAAATGTTTAATGACTTTCAAAAATGTTGTATCATAGTAGCTTCAATTCATGTAGCAAGTTTCATCAACTTTGGTCCAGTCAATTTAAATATATATCTCTAATTAGCAAAGTTCATTAAATATGTAAATTAGGAATTGGCTAAAGTTAAAATTCTTAATGACTTTCAATAATGTTAAATCATAGTATCTTTAATATAAATACCAAGTCTGGTCGATTTTGATCGAGTTAAATCAGACATATATCCCTAGTTAGGAAAATTCATTTCGTCCCATTCGCAGACTACTAATGCGAGAACATTCTTTGAACGATTCATTATTGGGAAATTTTTGCAATGATTATCTGCAAAGGAGAAAAAACATCAGTGTTTAGACAGTCTGCTTCAGTCTATTGAAGGTGGCATGTAGACATTTGCAAGCATAAGTGGTATTATAGGTGGTTTGTGTTCGCATAATTAAGCAGAGATGATCAAATATATCAATAATCATCATCGGATGCTTTTACTCAATCCAGCCATCTGATTGTTTGTAGAGAGGAGGTAATAACGGGTCACTACCAAATCAATCTGGTTTGCAAGAACTAGTCACCTGACAAGAAAATAGTCAAATGTATCTCACGGTAGCAAGGGCAAGATCACATTTTGTTGCCTGCCCGCGGGCTGGTGTGTGTGACGTCATGAGCCGTCATGCGCACCAGCCCGCGGGCAGGCAACAAAGTTTTGGTTTACCTTATCGGTTGCTTACGAGTTGTCAGGGCGATATAGCATACGCCTTGGTGATCTGTAGGAGAAATTAATAAAGGGGGTTAGGGAGGGACATTGACAAATCAACAGACATTGACTGTTTTCTTTGAAATACTATACTGGGATAGTGAGGAGGAAATTGTGCGTGTCGGTACTTGTGTGCTAAGGCGAATCAGATCTAGAGAAGGTGCTGACAACAAGATCGATCAACCTTCCGCCCTTCCAGCTGACGAGGCAGCAGGTTATGAACAATGAAAGATTTTGCCGACTATTGTTTTCACTGAACGCTTGTCACTGATATCTGTCTTCTTTTGTTATCAAAGTAAATGGCCGCTCACATGAGTGACAGCTTGTGATTTGCCAATTTGCACCAAAACTGAACCACATCACGGCTAACCATGCATGGATGCATATCAAATAAGCTGGCTACCCGTGATTTAGACTGCTAGATCCGTCAACCGTGGGCTCTACGCTCCCCAGAGGAGGGGAGCGTAAAGACCACGATGGCGCAGAGCGGATATTTAGAAAACACGTGACTGTGGCTCGGTGGTAGACTTGGTTCAAGTCGGTGAATTTCAAAAAAAAAAAAATTGTAATAGTTTTTCTTGTGTCTCTCCTATTTTATACAAACCTACTTGGAATTTAGCAGCACAGGCCTCAGGCCAGGTTTTCCTTCACGCGTGGTTTTCCTTGCGATTAATTGAACGCGTAACCTTTGAGTCTGCGCAGTAGTGAGTTAGTTTCTGTCACCCCACTCACTGCGTTTCACATTGAAACAGAACACAAATCATCGCGTTCACAAATCACAGACTTGAACCAAGTCTACCGGTAGGCAGGTGGGTCATATCAATGCCGTGTTAGCGCGGCAAATTTTTAACACTTTTTTCATACCAGATGTCTTCCTTCATTTGTAATAAGGTGAAACTTGTGATAATTTACAGGAAAAGTCAAATGGTGGTCGCTGACTTTAGTTCTGACATTTATGACAAAATTTACCAAACTACAACGACAAAGACAACTTTGCAAGACACAGCTATTCGCGTAATCGAGCCTCCGCAATCTGTGCAGTGTGATTGCGCGTCGAGCATTCTGTAACTTATCGTTTTCTCTGTTGTATAATGTTACCATTATTTGCGCATGTGTTTACACACGTGAGCATATGTCGTAGCGATATCTGTCTGTCTGTCTGTCTGTCTGTCTGTCTGTCTGTCTGTTGGTCCGATATCTCAAAAACGGCTCATCAGATCAGAATCAAATCTGGTACATAGATTCAGTTAGCAAATGGCAAGAACTGATTAGTTTTTGGTGGGTCTGGCTTGCATACTTTTTGCTCATTTGCATAATTAATGATTTTAGAAAAAACGGATATTCATTAAAAACAACTACACACAATTTGATGAGATTTGCTACAAATGTTGATCACACCAAGATATATCAGTAGTGGGAACCATTAAGGGGTGACATGAAAGATAAATGCTAATTTGCATATTTAATGAGAGGTCTGAAATCAGCAGTCTGCGCCCCTAAACTGCGCTAGCGCATTTCAATTTGCGCTATCAATCTGCGCTCCTATTTTGCGCTATCAAACTGCGCTCCCATTCTGCGCTATCTATGGAATGTTGTAACTTTAGTTTTGTAGCTGCGACATTTACGAAACTAACGCGATATAAATCCGTGGCACTTTGCCACAGATTGATAAAGCTGCCAGCCATGCCACCAGATCGAATGTATAAAGTGTGAAAGAGGCTCCCCACCTAACTATCCAAAATGTTTTTGTGTCGAGTTTGTGTTTGATTCGTTTCAAAAATGTGTTCCTACATTCTTATCCGATTGTTTGTGTTAATAAAAAATGTTTGTTTCGCCTCGGATATTTGTAGGGAAGTTTGGATTAGTGTGTACGGTAATGTATTGTTTGTGTGGGGAAAGCTTATGGCGAGACGCAGCCGGACCTATGGTGTTACAATGTTGATAGAGTGGCCCTTTGACGCTTGCGTTTCGAAACCCGAGTGTGGTTTCTCATCAGTCGCAGTGTAGATTCTTTCCTTAGTTTGTGTTTGTGAAAATTTATTTTAATGCATTTTAGTGGTCTTGCTCTTCGAGTAGCGAGGCAAGTATATTAATTTTTGGATCTCGTTGTGAATCCGTTTGGTGGTTCGGTTTGTTTGTTCTATGTTTCTTTACTTCTGTAAATTTTGTTTTTGACTAGTGTGTCTTTTAGATTTTTCGAAGGTTTGTGATTTTTTGGGCAATAAGTACCACTGCGGGGTACGGATTTTTATGTTTTATGGATCAAGACACTTCTACGTATCATGATCAATGTGTTTATTGTCGTACATTTTGTTAAATAGTTCGTGTACTTTGTTTATTGTTTGTTCTGTGTCGTCACTGTCTTGTTGTGTGTAATACTAAATGTTTCGTAATTGCCTTTCGCATTCGTGTACGTAATCTTTTGTGTTGACAATGACGATACTCCTACCCTTGTCGATGGTAATTTGTCTATTGTTTGCAAGCTGGTTTATCGCGATTCTTTGGGCACGCGAAATGATTTGTTTCCTTGTTTGAAAGGGTATCTCTAGAAGTGCGAGTTTAGCAGCTTCAGATAGCTTTCAAGTTTTTGTTTTTTGTGTTGTTCGTGGAGTCCAATTTTATGGATGTTTATTTATTGTTTTTTTCGGTAGTTCTCTTTTTGGAGAATTTGGTGGCCCTGAAAAGGGCCGTTTGGTATGGGTTTTTGTGTAACTCTTGGTACGTTTGTTTTGGCGATGTGCCTTGTTTATGCTTCTTTTCGCTGATTCGATGTGCTTGGTGAGTAGCTGTTTTGCCTTTTTCTTCTCAACAGCGTCGCTGATTTCGTTGATTGTATCGTTGGCTGCCTGGATCGTGTTGTCGATTCGTGTGTTGTTTTCTTCCTGATGCAGTGGAAGATAGTTGTTGATTGACTCAACAAATTTAAAACCACTGTGTCTTTCTTGTTGACGCCACTTTGTTGTAAGAGCTTCGTCTGGTTTATGGCCCGGTAGTTGTGCTCTTACGTTGAATTGCAAGCTTCGTGGGGCCACTATTTCTTGCAGACAACTATGGATTGATGCCAGTTGTTGTTCGATGTTGTGTTGGTTTATGTACATTTGTTGAAGCAGGTTTCTTGTTTTTTCATGTGGCTGAAGATTTCGTTGCTGACACGATCTGTGGTGGTACTAGGGTTTGAGAATGTTAAAATTGGTGACTTACTGCTGATGTTTCTGCAGTTCGGCTGAGTTGCTGGGATGAGGGTCGGGTCTCCGTCATCCGATGATCGGTTTAGTCTATCTAGTTGATGCAGTTACATTCTAGCGAATGTATGTCGGAGGAGGCAAATTATTGCTCAGTTTATGGTAGATAGATAGGAAGGCTATTGTTATAGGAGTGTTTTGTGATTGGTCGGTTATCACATCAAGGCTCTGTGTGATTGGTTGTTATTTCGAGTGATTTGATTGGTTGGTGTGTCGGATCCGATAATCCTGATGTTTGTTTTTAGTTTTAAGGAAAGATAGGTGACTCGGGTTTTACATATAACACAGGGTGAAAAAACTCATTTCTGCAGACCTAAATTTAAAGAAACGTGACATAAATTGATGCTTTATGTCATATTTATGGCGCATCCCAGCAAACTTGTGGTATGTGTATGTGTGTCATTTATGGAATGACTGCTATGCGGAATTATACAATTTATGGAATTGACGGAAATGTTTTCAAATGCGCAAATACCTTATATATGTCTGCGTAAACACAACACAAAATGAATCATATATATACAAAAAATGTTACGTTTATGTGGAATATATGTGCTAATGTTGTCACCTTTAATACATTTACGATGTTTTTATGTCGTCTTGAAATATCGGATATATGACAAATTTATTTTTACATATTTTCTGCGTATTGATTGGAAATGTAACACAAAAATGTCGCATAAAGTATACTTATAATTGATATTTACGCCAAATTTATGGTTCATCATTACGGCATTATGCTGCCATAAATTGATTCTTTACTGTCGCATTTAATGAGCATTTAAACTGGCATATTTGTGTGTGTGAGTTCTGCATTTCCATGGAAACTGTCGTTAGTGCAATTTAGTGCAACACTATTTCGGTAAAAAATACTAATCTGATATTGAATATCACAATGTTATTTACATATTAGTATCCCGTTCGTCGTTTAGAAAAAAAGTTATGACTCACTTTCCATGGAAATGCTTTGAAAAAACAGGAATAACATGTTTACATGAATAGCATTAAGTCTTTAATCCTAACAAAATCAAGAAAAGAATCTTATTTGCAATTGCGATAATGTCTTGAACATGGCCAAAAACGCATTCTATATATTGGTAAACCTCTATCGATTTTTGCATATTTGTAAATACATAAAAAATTACAATTAACAACAATTCACGATAATGTGTGTGTGTGTGTGTGTGTGTGTGTGTGTGTGTACACACACACACACACACACACACACACACATACACAAAAACACTCTAGCTATAGCTGTTGGAAAAGCACACATCACGAGAACACGCCCGACTTCCTGTGACTTAAGGTTTGAGTACCACGCCACCATGAGAATCGTTCAAGAGGGATACAACATATCAACGCGAGCGGCGCTCGTTCATGATGCTCAAGACACAGCTCGATGTGATGGTCCTTTTACAATATTGCATGCATCCAATTACTTTTTAGCATATACTCTTACACTTAAATCTAGATAAAGTGCGGCTTGGACAATAATATCATAGTTGTTCGGTTTCTTTGTTTTCGTTGTCTGTGGTTAACGCAGCTTCAATCCAAAAACATGTTATCACACTTGTACCAGCCTGTGCTAAAAGAGTATCTTTACATATCATCAAGTGAAATCTTAAATTGTAATGATTTTCTCCATACTAATCAAAACATTTACGGTAGTCAATTTCACGTCAACCAAGTTTAAAAATCACCGTAAATATATTCTTTCAGTACGTAACATTCAGTTATGAAAGGAAAGAAAAGTGGTCGTGTTAATATTCTATTTGGTCATCAAAATATGCACAGAGACTTATAGGTTTGATGCCTTTCTAACAAAATATTTGAACCTATTTATCATTCTCATCTGATGCTTGTAGGTAAGACATTTGATCATAATCTTTCGATACAGCCCATGAAGGTGCGTCTTTTGGAACCTGCCTTTCTGACATATAATTGTCAGGTTTTGATATAGTTGCCATTGATGCTCGGCGCCTAGGAGATATATTTTCTAAAAAAATGCTATCGAGTGTTCTTTTGTAAGTTGTCAACTTTTTTTGACCGCCATTTCAGTATCCTGACTCTTCGGGGAAGAGCGCCGAATCCACTTTCGGGCATTGATGGAATTGCGTCTTTGTCATCGTCTTCAGAACTCTGATACTCTGGCTGAAGAATAGCGTTGATTTTTTCTTCTTTTTTCGTTCCAGTCGGTCATCCCTAGGTCTTCAGTTCTGCACTTTAGTTTCTGAACAACAATAAAGGTATTTTTTATTTTAAGCCATGATCGCCAGGTGTGCTGAGTGTGTTCCAACTAAATTCGGTAATGAAGTTCGTTCTTATGAAAGAAATCATATTGTTCTAATATACATCCTCTGACATTAGAGATTTACAAATTAAGATAGTCAAGATTGTTCGCACATATACAACAGAGTTGTAGACTATCATGTGAGAAGACTTACCCTTTTGATTCGTTCATGACGACACATTTTCCCTGTGTCGAGCTTCAGTTCCTTTTCTCTGCCCTGTCGTTTGCGTGTTCGCCAGTAAGTGTAGCAGTCTCTGTTGTTTGAATAAGATAAACAGACTTTTGTGATCAATGGGAACTAGACACTTGTAAAGGAAATAGTAATTGACAAATTCTTCTGAACAGTCAGGTTAATTTTTGTTGATCGCTGAATGGATTGATAAAATCCTAGCTAGTCTGGAGGACTCAGTCAGCCTACCTTCAATTTCTTTAGCACTCCACGCTTTCTCTTCATAGATTGAGCGTATTTATCCAATGAGTTTCTTCATAACAGCGCAATTTTCTGGTTCGTTGAAACTGAAAGCAGAGAATAATGATAAGTTAATATCAATGAGTTTTCATGAAACTGAAAGCGGAGAATAATAATAAGTTAATAAGTGGATGTTTCATTATTTTTTCATTAGTTATTTGACAGGAAGTGTGGGTCATTTACCTTTTCTCAACGAAGCCCGTAAATTCTTCGTGTGATAATAATTCCTTTTTCTTCACTGCTCTCTGCAAAACAAATTTAGAACGAAACAGGCTGAACCATTTTCAAACAAAACAACAACGAAACGTCACTCATTTTTCATCACAAAGAAACAAATTCGTTTCAAAAATACAAACGAAGAGTACAACGGATTTTCATTTAGGTCGCACTAAAATTTTCATACAGGACAATAATGAACAGTCACTATCGCTCCCCGTTTGCCAATTTGGCTTACGGTAAGGCGTGATGGTAGAGAACATGAACAAAAGCTGGTGGGCGTGATCTGAGAAGACAACGTGCCTCATTGAAATGCACACACATCGACCAATCACGGTTTGATAAAATTTGTAGGCTACGCCCTCGCCATCCCATACGCAGTCCGACGTAATACAGATTCAAATTTGGTGTCCGTTAAATAAGTACAGCATTTTGGACTTGTTGTGGCTCTTGCTGATGACTTACTACACGTTTTAAAGGTAAGATTGTTAAATTATTTATCTTAAACACGATTGGAACTAATTTGTGATAATTGGATGAGGAATGTCGGTTTAATCAGCTAATGTAAGCTAATCTGCTTTTCTTTAAAAAATGTACACTTGTTTTTATGAGTAATTTGTAATCAGCTATAGGACACTTTTGAGAAATTTGAAAAATATGAAGATCCAATTATCCCGAAATAGTTCCAATCGTGTTCTTATTATTGATTCAATAGTACGGTTTCTGAAACGTAAAGGCATACTGCCATATCCCATCTCTCTCTCTCTCTCTCTCTCTCTCTCTCTCTCTCTCTCATTATCAATATTTGTTATGTAAATCTTGCAATAACACGAAACACCTGCTATTAGTTACCGTCTTTGACAATTTTCCATGAGTATTATTTTACCAGCAAATTGCACTTTTGTTAGAACCACGAAACGTGTTCAGGCCCGGCTTATAAAACGAAGTAGATTACTGTTTTACAATGACATGTTTCCAGCTTTCCGGTATCCATCAGATGACCGCTGTCACAAATAGCACAGTTCGCCATATGTCTCATGCCAGTTTCTCTACATTCCTTCTTGATATTAACCTTACTTTAAGGGGAAAGGTCATGGTGGCCATCATCAGTCAACGTGTGTCTCACACTTGTGCTCAGTGATAACAAGTTGACCCGTTTGTATATGTGAACAAATACTTGTACAGTGGAGAAGAAATTGGCGGGAAAGGATTGCCTTACCGCACATTCACAGCTAACGTGGATGTTATGTTTGCGTCTCCGGGATTTGCCGCTCGGAAATTTTGCCATCAACTGCTTTTTCTCCGCTTCAACTGCTTCAGTCTTTTGTTTTCATCATGTACAGCAATCGAGATCATATGTCTTTGCCAATGTTCGCGTTTTCTGCAATAAGGGAAGTTCAAAATTGTATTTGGACATCCATTTTGTATTTTGTCTGATAGATAAGCAACAAAAGCCAATCAAAAGTCTGGCGATTGCGAAGACCGCGATTTCATAGAAAACAGACATTAGCATAGCCTTCAAATTAGACAGGAAAGTTTACGTGTCAATTTAAATTGTCAGACTTACCTGATGATATTGAACTGTTATCAGAAGTATCGACAGGATTGTTCCAGAACTTTGTACTGAACGAGTATCAGTCATTAAGGTCTCGTCGCTACTGAACTAACAGAGGCAACCTCGGTCCCGACTGCGTGTTTATCATTTGTAGAATTCGACATTTCTGTGAATCGTACTAATGTAGGGTTCAGAATTTCTCAACTTGTGTGACTTGCAAGGAGCTTACTAAGATGAAAAGAACACACAAAGTCGCTGTTTTTTCTATAATGTTGTTCCCAAGCCGAGAGCTATCGATATCTAGTTCTGAAGTCGTATTTCCCTCCACTTTCTAAGTAGGTCATAGCACATCCAATCAGTGGGCTGAGAATGGAATAGGCTGCATGTAACTTTCCCTCCAATTTTAACTGGGTTAATCCAAACAGTTTCCTGGGAGGGGCTAGCTGTTAGCTGCACTCAAAATTCAGACATAACAATTTGAAGCCTTCATCATTGTACATGCTGTGTACTTTGCGTGATTACCAAAATTATACTTTCTATCAATTTTGATATGCCATTTCATTGAGCTACAGTCCCTAGTCGAATGATACCGTTATTTGATTCATGGTATTACTGCGTTATGCAATTATAATATTGAAATGTTCTGAGTGTTGAGTCAAAATGAGACAGCTAGAATTCCGACCTTGACTATATACAGATGCAGCTGATGTAGTTCTTATACACACGTGTCCTCTTAAATGCAGGGAACTTCACGGAATATACTCTTAAATGCAGGGAACTTTAGTGAATGATGCCAATCTGCTTGATAAAACCAGGCTTACTCATTGGCTTACTTATGGCTTCCGATATCGACTTCGATTTACAAAAACGAAAAGTGAAACTGTGTTGACATTATCAATTAGACCCCATTAACTTTTACAGCTTACGCACACGTCAAAACATTTACATGGTCATTTTTCAAGCGTCCCCGTCTCAGTTCCAGCGAAAAAAAGTCAATTTAGTTAATTATAAAGGTATAAGATCGGCATCTTGTTATATGTTGAGAAAGTTGCCAAATCGAGCGACTTAAAAAGCTGGTTTAGAATTAAAGCTAACATACCTGCTGCGAAGGCCTGTTTCCGTTCTAAATCGTTGCTGCTAGTGACTTTAGAGCTACGTGTACCCTGTCGATAAGTATATCTCGCACAAAGCGGTCATATAGGAGACCAAGGTATACTATATTATACCTCGATTAGTGTAAACATATAGAAAATAATCACATAATTCAGACGCATGTTTGTTTCCAGAACTGAATGTCATGAAAAGAATGGGCGCGAAACTGAGGGATCCGAGGAATAACGAAACATATCGAAAATGCGACCATTGTAACAGGAGACTAACTTACAGTACCAATAGTAATCACAGATTTCTGTTCTTTAACGTCACCAAAAACGAACAGAACAGGGATCCTTTCGTAAAAGAAATGAAGAAGAGTTCTCAGACATTTCATCTAACTCCACAACATCGTTCAGCGATACTAATTCTGATGAGGCAAGCAGCAGTGAAGGTATCTTTCAAAATCGAAAATCATTATGTTTGTGCAAAAGTATACATATATGTAAGACGCTGCGAATGTACCTTGCAATCTTTGAATTATGCAATTTGCCGTGTAGAGTTCTTTTTAATTCACTGTTAACATGATTAATTAATTTACTTTTTGAGAGAAATCGATATATGTATATACTAACATGACACGTTTCTTGCAGATACCAAGTCACTCGCTAAATAACGCAAACACTCGACATAAAGAAAAAAGCTGTTGTACCAAGGAGACTGTTGTCAAGTGGAATTTCATCCACTGATGTAAGCAATGAAAATGTCACCGAAGAACACACAGGTGTTACCGAGATGTGGTCATCATCAGACGACAATCATAAAGAAACCAGTATCATCGCTTGAAGGAAAGACTGTTGAGATTAATTAGAAGCCCATATTACTGACGTGGACTTATGGTTTCTATGTTTGTGGAAATCGTAAAGTTTTGTGAGTGACCGCACATTTCAAACATTGGTGCTCTTTATTTGGACTTTGCTTTCAGTCGTACCACGTACATTTGATAGTGACAAATGTGTTTCACACTGATATCGATCGTTCCCAAAATCTATGTACCAAATTAGATTGTTTCTCGGCATTGAGAGAGGCGACTTTCAAAAGTTTGCAGTGTGTGATAAATGTACAACATTGGTCAATGTAAGTAGTGATATCGACTGGTGTAGTAAAATGCAAGACAGTGCGATTTCAAAAGGGACGGAAATATAACACACCCTAAGGTGGTCATTTCATTGAAAAAATTAAATTGAAGTACCGCTGTAAATATTTTGTTACAATTCGCTGATAAATTCTTCAGAAATTCTGCTTAAACGACCATATTTTAAAGATAATTGTGAAAAATTGCGGAAGAGAAAGATAGCACCGAATTTTTACGCAGATATATATGATGGAAACTAGTGGCCTAATTTTCAGGTTGTAAAAGGAACTCCATAGCAGCTCCAAATAATTATGTTGACTGGTTTCAACATTTCAAAAGAAAAACCAACATTTCTGTTAGCGTTGTTTATATGGTAGTGATTTACCCCGTCACTTACGATTTAAAAAGAAAAATTTACTCCTTATCAGTTTGATTTCACCTTTAATGAATGAACGACATAATTTGAATGAGTTTTTAAACCACTTGTCGAAAAACAAACGACTGTGGAAAAGTGGCATCATTTTAAACACATACAAACATCCTGAAGGAATCCGAATCCGTGGAGCTAATTTATGTGATATGCCGGCCAGTTGCAAACTGTGAGGATTTCTAAGCCACAGTGCAACATATTGGTGTTCAATGTGCCTTAACAAATTCCAAGCGGTACGGAGGTTTCAACAATAAAATAAATTACAGCGGTTTTGAAATTGCATCATGGCCAAAATGAATGCACAAGACGCACATGCAAATGTAATGAAATTAAAAAAGTGCATATGCGTCTTGTGCGTTCATTTTGGCTATGATGCAATTTCAAAACCGCTGTAATTTATTTTAATTGTTCAAACCTCCGTACCGCGTGGAATTTGTTTAGGCACATTGAACATCAATATGTTGCAATGTTAAGATACTGGCGTGATTTTTAACACCTTCCTATAAATTCAACTGAAATTGTTGCCACGGTGCTAGCGCTGACATTGACGAATATGTACGGGAAAGAGCAATTTGAGGGTGTTCGATCCTATGTTTCAGATTCTGCATCATTTCCATTGGCACTTACAACCAATTTCTGTCAACTACGAGTTATCAAAACACATTGAAGCGGCTCTGACCCCGATTCTCTATCAAAGGCAAAAACATTTAGAGACCAACGTAAAAGTTCTCCATACCTTGAAATACAATGTGTCAGGTTTTTAAATTTCCATATGGTTGTGTTATTTTTTCAAGTGACCTGAGTAGGAATCTCGACTTCACTTTTTCAACAGAAAAATACTCTGCTTTGTATCGTGACCTATTTCGCAGGCAGGCATGAAGGAGTGAAAGGGTCGCTTGGTGTCGACTTTATACGATTAATGGCTTTATTGCCCCACTACTGACAGTACAATTGTAAACTTTTGTAAAGTTTGCGATAAACTTAAAATGTCAGCATACATGAGAGATACGACAAAACTCAGATGTAAATCATCGATGCATTTTGTGCCATTTCCTAACATCTAAGAAAGTCTAATAAGAATTATATTGAAATTTCTACATACAGGAAACACAATCCATTTGTTTACATTCCAAGTTATGACCTCAAGGACACCATCCATCATGTCGTCAGGCACAAGACAAGAGGCACTGGCGAATGTTCGCAGTTCACACTCATTTGCAAACTATGCTAGACTTCGAACACACGAAGATGGTTCTGAAGTAGTTTGTGATATAATTGGTGATATAATTACAGTGGAATTTGATCGAGTGTCCGTTTTGCCTTGCAGAGCTCGACAAGTCTACATGTTGCTTATCATTAGAAAAGTAAACATTTGCAACAAATTCAGTCTTCGTCTTTAGTTGGTGTTAGATTACAGCGCGCGGCAAACGTTTCCCATACACTGTCTCGTCACGATCACTGCAGTCGTTTCAGCATGTCACTCACAACAAGCTTAACACTGCACTACATGCACATCACCAGTTTCCTTTTGGGTTTTTACTTTTAAATTGGGAAGAAAATTATGAAGAAACAAGTAAATTCTTAAAAAAAAACTTGTCTTCTCCTCTCGATGTCAGCAATCACGACAACAGTTCCTTCAGCATGCAGTCTGTAGCATTGCCAGTGCAGTCTACTCTATCAACAAGTTTGACACGATACAACACTGAATATTGTCAAGCAGAAAATGCTAAACACTCCTGCATGAAACTTTAATCCCGCTTTCTCTTTTGTCTCAGCTAAATGAAATTTTCTCAATCGACACTTCTCTGAGCTACGAAATAGACTTGAAGAAAAGTGTTGATTTTGCACATGCAAGTGCAATTCAATCAACACGGTACATTTTGCGCCATTGAATAACACACCCAGTGTTTCTGAAATAATTCACTGTATTTTGGCACTTAATTTCCCGGACGACATCATACACGCCCAGCGTCAGTCCGGTTGATGTTGAGGATTGTTCGAGAAAAATATGCCAATGAGTTTTATCTGAGTTGTATTTCCCAAATCAAAGTACACAAAATTAGCTGAAAGAAAACTTTGATGATGTACTATAGCTATAGTGTGGCGTCAAGCTTGTTGTGCATGAGTGGCATGCTGAAACGACTGTCATGATTGTAGACTAGACAGTGTATGGGAAACGTTCGCCGAGCGCGCTGTATAATCTAACATCAAAGACTCAATTTGTTGCAAATGTTTACTTTTCTAATGATAAGCAACATGTAGACTTGTCGATCTCTGCAAGGCAAAACGGACACTCGATCAAATTCCACTGTATCTCGTGTGTTCCATGCAACTTTGATGGTAACGACGGTCATTACAGAAACCACATGGAAAATCGACATTAATCATGGTGCATGGCTGAACCATCACATTTCACGTGCAATTTTGTGGTGATGAGTGAGTGTTGAAATAGAAGGGAAGGCGAGGCTGGTGGTTGTAGCGAAGTATCGGATCCACGAAGGTACCGAACTGCTACAAAACTACGCACTGTAAAGTTAAGTGTTAAAGGATAGAACACCGATTAAACGCCTTTTTGTAACACTTTTTGAACGCGTCCAGACGTTCAGAAATTTAACACTACGTGTTCAACCAACGTTCAATTTTGAACACACGTGTGCAGATTTTGAACGCTACGTGTTCATCAGATATTATATTGAACACCATGGTGTTCCATATCTGAACACACGTTGCACATGAAATGTGTTCAAAAAATTGAACGCATTTACGCGTTCAAAGGGCTGTAACACTTTTTGAACGCATGGACGCCGTTCAACGATAAGTGTGTTAAAGGCTAGAACACATGATGCGCGCTTGTTGAACACCTTTAATTTTGGGCGTTCAGGGGGTGTTCAAGCCTTGGAATAACATTACAGACCTCTGATATTCAATGAAATTATTTTATTCTAAAAATACACAAAGCATTTCTAGAGTAAAATACAATTACTGTAAAATGGGCAAATAAACATCGGCCAATTTGTATGTAAAGTTTGTCAGAGGAAAATACCAACGGTGTTAACACCCTCCTATCAAAAACATAAGCATTAAAAATCACCATAAAAATGTGGATCGTTTAAAAAATATGAATAAAGTAATAACATAACAGGTTTTTCTTAAATATTGGGGATTACGTTTTAAGGTTCATACTTGTTTAAAATGTACAAAATATTAACTGAAAAAGCTCAAAATTTGGCTTACTTACTGCGTTGAAAACATGTGTATGTATGGAATGCATACTTCATTGTTTTACGATGGTTTCTTAAAGACATTTACTCTTGTATAGACAATTGTAAATTTTGAAGAAAAAGAAAGTTAGTCAAGGCTTCTCTAGTGCACATGATACATAGTTGTCCACATTAAAGTAAACACAACATGTCAAGTTGTCAAAGTGTCACAGTAAGGCACAACATGCAGAAAGTGGGGAAAGTTGGTCCTTGTTAGGGTAAAACCTATTTCCTTGTCCAACAAAGTCCTTCATGAACAAAAAGCTTTGTTTGTTTGTAATATCTTTAAATAAACAATGACATAAATCGGTGACATTTCAAAAATCTACTTCTCAGAAATTAAAAACATATTAGTTAAGACCTTTCAGATTCTGGTGTACCTTGCTATTAATTGTTTATACAAATGTTTTTACCTAAAGTGATAAAAATCACCCTTAAAATAAAAAAATGTAGATTGCATCATAATGTGAATATATCACATTCTGGTAATCCCTCATATCTTAAAATGTCTGTAATGTCTTTAATGTCTTACAAATACAAAGTTTCAAATTTCTGCTTTATTTGAACAATCTGAAAAAGGCTATCAGTAGAGATCTATGTCCTAAATATCAAAGCTGTTCAATTAGCAGTTTTGAAAAAGATTTTTAAAGAACTTTTGACCAAAAATGACGAAAATTGCCATGAAATATAAAAAATTGAATATTTCATCACAAATAGCACAAATTTGACTAGGGTCATTCTTAGGGACATGTTTACCAAATATTGAAGACGTCAGTAAAAGAGAAGAAGATTTTTGCCAAAAATAGCAAAATTAGCCTCAAAAATATAAATTCGCATAGTTCATCATAATTTGAACATATGTGATTAGGGTAATCCCTGGGGACCTGTAATCCAAATATTAAAGGATTTGTACATGCTATTTTAAAGAAAAACCTTGGGATGTACAAATTTGAGGACAATGCTACACATCCACCTATTTAGCTGACGGCAAAGCTAAAAACTAGTTGCTAAGAACAAGAGACGTGTTAAGGTACAATACAAAATTCTCTAAGGTTTGGTAGCATGCTATGATCAATTAAATTTTATAAGGGCATAAGCTTCCAAAGACTTGAAGTCTCCTTTAACAGATGCAAGGGGGAATGGAAAATTGAAGCAGAAAGTGACAGAAAATTCACAGTGAAAATTTCAGAAAATTCAGTAATTAAGAGTGGACGTTTTTACTCTGAATTTTCCGTCGCTTTCAGCTTTAATTTTTCATTCCATCCTTGCATCTGATAAAGGAGACTACACGTCTGTGAAAGCTTATTCTCCGGCAACATGTAATTGATCATACCATGCTACTAAAGCTTAGATTAATTCAGAAAAAAAAATACAGAAACTTATCAAAATTCAGTTACTGACCCTTGGAAGTTTAAATCTACATTAGAGATGAACTGAGGTTCTCAAGCTTGTTTCCAGACAGCTACCTGTACACTCATCTTCTTCATTATCTGTACCACGTGCACCAGCTTCTGTAACAACTCTTCGATTTTCAGTTAAATCCAACTTTTTACATCCTGAAAATAATGCAACAATAGGTAATAGGGCGAGATGGGACTTTAAATGAAAGACAAGAGACTGATTAGGTTAAGGAAAAGGGGAGACTTTCATATACAGTGCCTTTTTTCAATACTGTTACAAAGTATTGGTTTCTTCTTGTCATCAATTGATTAAAATAAAAAAGCCAAACTCTCATATGCTGAAACAATACATTGTATACTCTACGATGTTTAACTGATTTTTTACATGCGATTGTCTCTACTAAAAGACATGTGTTAGCTGTGATTACGCAGCGGTACTATGCAAGGCGTATCGATCGCGCTCAGGTCAAGGGTTATCGCTTAAGTTGGTGTCACGATGACCCTTGACCCGAGTGAGATCGATCGATAGGCCATGGCCAAAAGTACCATCGCGTATCACAGCTTGTTGTTGGTATACCAGCCACTGAAAGAAAAAGGTTTCTTCACGTAGTTAAGCTATTTCAAAGTACAATACGATTAATTTCGAAGGATATTAATACAGATGCTTCAAAATCTAATACCTTTTACTATTTTGGAGAGAAAACTTACCCTTTCTGGTCATGTTTCCGCACGATCACGACTTCAGGGTGCGCTTATAAGAAAAATGTCGCAACTTCCGTTTTGATGCATCATGGGATAGGAAAAAGCACCAAACTTGAACACCAAGTGTTTAGAAATAGAACGCCTCTTGCACGCCGATGTTAAAATTAAAACGTTCATGGTGGTTTTCTGATTTTATTTTCAAATTTTCAAAATTTCAACACGTAATAAGCGTGTACAATTATTTTGTATACTTTCTTTTTTAGAAAAAACATGCTTTCAGCAATTGTAGACCGGAAATATTTTTCACTTAGTGGGAAATTCGTCACACCAAAATCCGTGTACGTTTGCCGGACAGCGAGGCAGTAGTAAATTGAATATAGCCATTGTAAAGTAAAAAACACAAAAGACTGTTAATTGTTTCACAGTATTGTAAAATTTCTGTGATGCTGAGTTTTTGAACACTTGAAGGAGATGGCTGTTAACACATAGTGTTCAGGTTTAGAACATCATTGTTAATAATATGAACAGTAGTGTTAACAATATGAACACTAGCCGTTCAAATTTGAACACCGACACGTACATTTTGAACGCGTAAAGACGCGTCTAGCGTCCGCTATTTTTACAGTGCGGAACAGATCAATCAAACGCACCGGTATGGTTGAAATGTGCTGAAGATCCATAAATAGATTCTGCACATGAGAACTACATTTTTCTTGATTTAGAAATACGAGCACACGAAGCTAGTTCAACAAAGACATTCAGTATATTGTTCTATCAGCACTTCAACAAGTCTTCTTGAAGAGTTCGGTCATGACGCATGCGTGAAGTAATGTTACTCGAGCAGACCATTCAGAATAATGCAACAACAACAAAAACAAATGAGGGCTACCTGCTCGAAAAAGAAATGATATTAGACTTGGGAGTGAATCCACAAGAATGACTTCTGAACTTCCTCCTAGTTACCTAAACAGATTTCACTCTTTATGTGCTGATATTGCGATTTCTTTCTCAACAAGATCCTGCGTTCGAAACGGAACTAGAACTGTAAGAACCATGAACTCATCCATTCGAATTATCTTTCACGGAAACTGTTCTTCACTGTATTCTTTTTGGTCAAACAACATGATTTATTTCAATTACTCCCCTCTGGACGGCGCTATCGGTCCTTTAAAGTGAATACCGCACGTTTTAGTAATAGTTTTTATCCACGTGCTGTTCAAATACTTTCAGATCGCAATTTTTAATTTGCAATTGCATTTTTATTACCTGTATCTATAAGATTTTATATTATGTTTTACTCATGGCTCCTTCGAATTACTTTTTTGGTTTTATAGTCAGTTTTTAAAGTGATTTTAGTTACATGTAATATATATTGTTGTTTTGTTTTGTGTGACGACAGCACAACAATTTCCTAATGTACATGCATGTGTATAATGGCAATAAAGGTATCTATCTATCTATCAATCAATCAATCTATCTATCTATCTATCTGAAGTGAAATATTAATGTCATAGGTCAATCAAACCGATTGTGAAAAAATCCTACGGTCGTATACCGTACTCGTAAATCAACAGAAGATTACACTATAGTATCAAGAATAACATTATAACTGTGTATTAATGGCGCAAATACTACGATCTGATTGGTCGAGACGGGAAATATCCATGCTATATTCGCAATATAACACATTTGGAAAATGCAAGAGCTCTCAGCTAGAGAAAATCCCCTTTTTGACGTTTCATTCCAAATTTCAATTTAATATTATGACATAACATTAATAAACTACACCAGCAGCGAGTATACCACTCAATTTTGACCATTCACTATCGCTCGTGCACATATGTACATTTCGTGATGAATTGGCCAAACCTCTCGTGGTATCCCGTCACTGCGTCTTATTTATTTCTCAAACATTGAATGGATGTGTACAGAAGAACACTGCTCTTATGTAGACTTTTAAACCATTTTAGTATGTGGTCCGCATAGTCTGTCTTCTTTGGTTTTACGAGACATTTCTTGTTACATGTATAATGATCGTTAAACTTTTTCAGATAGTTTAGGATAGTTTCTAACATTTTGTCGTTACAGAGTTTGTTTGCATGTTCGAAAAAACAGTAATGCCATCGGAAGTTTACAGCTAGATTCATTTTTTATGCATTCATTTAGTTCTTCCCTTCTTTTCTTTTTCTCTAAATAACAATGAGTTTCTCTCGTTTCATTAGACGATGGCATTGTGATCTGAACTTCTCAAAAATATCATAAACTGATTAAATTGGTTTTGAACAATACACTCTTCAAACAAACTCCGAACCGAGAATTAGTACAAATTATCATGCATACACATGGTTTCCATGGTTTCAAGCCATAGAGTACAATAAGTGTGACTCTCAAGTAAGTTAATGCATGGGTGTTTGTACCCATCAAGCCCAAAAGTAAGAAAATGATCAATTATCTTTAAAAACCACGCGATTTGATTGATATTTGGCCTAATTATTGGAATTTTTAAATTCTTTAAAAAAAATGGCTACCTAAATCTTGACAAGTTGAGTCACGTGACCAAATCTGATATTTTCCCGCCAAATTTTTCGTCTTTATTAATTTTAATATTCCAACCGTAAGCCGTTAAATTTTCTTGATTTTCTTTGCACTTTTGGAAACAACATCTATCATATTCTTTCAAAAATACATGGCACTCATGAAACTCTATCTATACTTCTTTCTGATATTCAAAATATTCATGTAAAACGTCAAAAATATTGTATTTGTTGTTTTTTGTGAAGAAATGTTATTCAAAATTCAATAATTTTGCATCTGCCACTAGTTCTAACACAAGTTCCCATCCCATTTTACATTAATTTGTCATAGTATTTTAAATATTTTGATGGTTAGCGGTTGGAATATTCAGTTATTTGCAATATACAATTTTGGCGGGAAGATAACAGATTATGGTCACGTGACCTGACTTAGGTAATATATTATGGTAAATTTCAACTTAATCAAATGCGAAACATAGTTTTGGCAATTTTCACAATTTTCTGACCAGGTCTGATTAAAAAGTATGTTCAAACTGATTTTACATGCATGTAAGCCTATGCCCATGCATTAACATACCTGAGCTTGGCGAACCCTACATGCAGACAAAGATAACGTATCAGAATGTGAAGTTTCGTGACGGGTTTTCACGTTCATGTTTTAATTATCAAAGGCCTCTTACGCCGTATTGAATTGGCCGGAAGCATTGCATTGCTCTGGGAGTTTACTTTTTGAAATTTGATTTTAACACGCGTTTTCCAAACCAAACTTAATTTATGTATGCTATCAACCAGACTCTATGTGAAGTGTTTTGCTTTGACTATCTTGTTACGGTAGAAGGGGCCAGACCAGTGCTCATAGAGTCACTCTTAGGACAAACGCTTAACTGCCGTGCACGATTGAATTTCCTCCGGAGAACTGAATTGTTTATTTTAATTTCAACCACGGTCATAGAGGGACCTTGGTTCAACTCTCAGTCTGTTCAGGAAGGGATGGAGGGAAAACACATGTTCAACGCATGCGTTGAGGGAACGCGCGAAATTCCACGAATAGCAACGGCGTGTCAGAACGTTCCTACTCTTTGTCTGTTCAATTTGGAAAAGTCAAACAACGGGAAGATTGCCTGAAAAAGGAGGTAAGTCTGTTAAAAGGTTTTGGTAGCGACGAATACGGTAAAGTTTAAAATGACAATCACACGCCTACTTTGAATCAAATACTATTGTTGCTTTGTGTTTTAAAATTATCTTTAACCAAGGAACGCCCTTACTTTATGTCGACATATTATCCAACTGTTTAGCTCGAGTGTACCCATTTAAAGTTTGCTAGAATTGGTTATAAGGAACGCAAATGAAGATGACGCCCCGTTTCAAACTTTCTTAGCTTTACGCTGCTTTAAGTTTGTACCATGTTTTGCATTTCAATTGGTCTCTAATCGTTGCATTTCAAACAATTTAAACGTGAACGATGGTCATCATGCATCATGTTACACTAGACATCAGCTATGTATTTAAAATCTGAGTTGAATCCGAGCATGCTGGAAACATGTCCATAAATTTGAAGAGTAAAATAGATATATAGTAAACGTTGATAAAGTTTTGTCACAGGTCATGAAAGCGCAGCGCTGGATTTCCCGCGCTTATTGCCCTACGCAGATCACATGCAAATTACAGAATGAGTGATCACTCAACGTCAACCTAACTTGCGGCCGATATAGCTCGGCGATCCGCGCAATGAATGGAAACGATGTACAGCATTTAACATCTAGCAAAGATTCCTGAAATAGTATATTTATCAATTATGACAAATGAAATATATCTTATATGCAAATTCATGCTAATGTCAACAGCACATCAAATTTAAGAGCCGTCAGACCAATACAAAGAAATTTAACTACAAAATTTGCATATGCAAATTCCGTAATCATTTTAAGCAACTGAATAAGGCAATCCCTAGCAACTACCACTTTGATTGCTATTAAACAATTTCAGAGAAGAATTTCACATAAAGCAAGTTCATTGTGTAGTATAAATATTTCAGCACAGAAGGACATTTCCAATGGGAATGCTCAGTTTCATTTTTGAACAGATTTGTTTTTTCTGACGACATAAAAACATTCTACAAGCTGCATTTGTTCTCATTTCGTAATGATTTGATTATACACGTCTGGGGGACTTAAAAATGAAATTTCAAATAAAATTTGGTAAACAATATCAGATTCTACCTTCGGTAATTATGGATTAAATATCAGAGCTACCTGACTAATGCTATTTTTTCACATTTTCAAGCTCATTTGAACATTTTTGGACAAGTAAATGTTTTTCTCCTCAGTGTGCAGAAGTATAAAAATTATACTGTCAATGTTCGCTATCATTTAGGTCAGGATACGAAAACCGTGAAGACATTTACAAACCAAAAAATGAAAGCTGTAATAGAAGCAGCTGCAGTAAGATACATATTTTCTGACTAACACTGGCAACGTTAGCTTTAGATTTCAATAATTTAAACCATATATGTAAATGTGTACAAATCTTGAGTAACATACCTATTAAATGTTAAAGCTACTCGGTGAAATCAAAGAAAAAACTTTGAAAAAATGACAAAATAGGATGAAAAATTTACATATGCAAATGTATTATTTTATTTGAAAGATAAGTGATGACAGAAAAATGAGTGGTTAAACGTAAAAATTCACTAATCATAGAAACTATGTCCTTAAAACATACCGCTGACCTTACAGGTCAGTCGTATTGACAAATACATGAAATGTCAATGAAATAAAAGTAAACAATAATTGAAGAAATTCCTTACCTACTATTGGTTATACAAGCACCGTCTACAAAGTTCCACCTTTATTGTAGATAGTAATCAATACCTAAACAGGTCAACTTTGGTGCAGTGTCTTCAACTAAGAGTCAGAAGTCTATGACACATTATTATCAGATGTAGGCCTACCGCACAGATAGAAACTCAGCTACAGAGGATGGACGATGGACAATAGAGTAACCACACAGTTACGAGTGTAGTGATACATAGCGGCCGCCGCCCTTTATTCTACGCATACTACGCGGCGGCCGCTATGTATCACTACACTCGTAACTGTGTGTAACCATTACGTTTACTGTTTTGTAGATAACACTGTAGATATGAAGAACCGACTTATTCGAGTGTTTGGATAGAACACACAAGTATGGTGTGGAGACTGAAGTTAATTGGGAGAGCACTCTAGCTGGACAAACCATGTATGCAGACAGATACCAGTCTGTTTTATGGACATACAAGGATAAACAGTGGTATGTAGTGTCCCATGATAGAAGTCTGTTTTTGTGAAAGACAAGACTTACTTCAAGGTTATTCACTTCTAAGAAAATGCACGCCCTTCAACTTTTACACGACATGACCCTTGAAATCGGAGTGAAGACACTAAGAAATACATTTGAGTGTTTGATAGAATACACAACGGAAGTGTTAAAATTACTTATTGTCATGATTGTAGAGACTGAATTTGATTAGGATGAAGATAATTAGTCCCGGCTTCCTTCATATATATATACAGCAGGCTAGGCAGTGATATGTTGAATTTTCTGTATAATTTTGATTCTGGTACTCGTAATCATGACATGAAGGCAATATGTTGTATGGTATCCATGACTCAGTGTTTTTATTTTATGTAAATATGTTTTAATCAAAACTTGCATATGGCAAAGTAAAAACTAGTATTCGATAGACGCTTCTGTCTGACACAAATGTCGTAGTGGCTGCTTTACAAAAAAACTGATCAGCATTCGTCTGCATTCATTGTATCATATTTCGTCTACACGGAGTCAGCGGAGTGTTGAGTATTAACCGACACTAAACTGTTCAGATATCATCAACATGATATTATAGTATTTCAGCACCTCAGCTCTCGTCGTCGTAAACTTAAAGCCTCTTTACGGCAACAGCTTAAGGCTGCCCGTTACGATTTTTGCGTAGGTCAGCGGAGCGGAAATTATGGTCTGACTCGCGAGAGTTTTCAGTTCCGTGTTCTCCCCAAACACTCAAATGAGTCGGTTCTTTTTATTTACGATGTTATTTACAAAACTTGTGTGCGAAGAACAAAAAAGTAAACGTAATATTTACGCGACTGTCCATCCTCCGTAGCTGTAAATTGTAAATTATATTTTTCTACATATGGGCCTGGAAAGTAACCCACGAAAAACACACAAATATATTTCACAATAGCATGTAAAACCACGACACATCCATTGCTAAGTAACAGGTGCCTTACAGGTCGTTTGGCGAAGCTGTTATAATGAATTAGGCAAAAAATGCTACACAGGCCACGCGAACTGGCGTCACACGTGTCACAAACTCGCGCGCCTGTCATGGTCCGCTCGCACGGGTTGTTATTTGACTACTATCTCCCACTTATCCTGGGGGGGGGGGGGGGTACTACCATAGAAAGGCTGTACGGGTGTGTGTCAGCAAATCCCTAACAATGGGTCATATTTTTGGAATAAACATGGGTAAATGTTTTCAACTTAGGCGGCACAACCAGTATGAAAATGTCAGGAGTATCCCTCTCGGGCCAGCTTTATCCAGTGTTTGCTGAGTTATGTAATTTTTGCCTTACCGCACTCCTTGAGTGTGTTGTTGAGCAATAAAGTATTGTATTGTATAACTAATATCTGATTTCCGTGAGCAATTGGGCTGCTCGAACAAGAAATGGCAAGCGAAGATGAGGGGCTGTGCATTTGCCTGGGTTGTCTGGAATTCCACTTTTATTTGATCGGCCCTGACCTACAGTCCTACGGCTGTACACAAAAAGAATCACCATGATTCCCTTTTTTCACGGGTAGCCCTCTATTTAAATGAAGGCATAATGAACAACATTCTGCTGTCAATGCAAGACGTGAAGCGACTGTTGCAAAGCTTCTGTAACCATGTAGCACTTTTCTTTCAGGTGTTGTTGCTAGCGATAACGGTCACGATGGTAAGCTCATGGATGTCACAGCTGCCTCTGCGGAAAAGGTCAGTAGGTCTACTACACTAAACACAGGGTATTTAATGCGCTGGTGAATATCATATTCGCCATTGCTCGACAAAAAATAACTAAAAAAATGATCTGTTCTACCGGTCTAACACTCAGTTGTATTATGTCTTTACTTAATCTACAAATATCACGTTTATGTTCTCAGTTTCATGTGTTGATGAGCAAGTTAACAATGGTCAACATATGAAATGGAACGAATTTATACAACGCATTGTAAATCACAGGTGAAGACCTTACAGCTGTGCACATTTGCTTGTGTTGTGACAGTACGCCGATGAACCAAATACGATATTGAGTACAAAACTTTATCTTACAGAGAAGAAAACGGAAACCTCGAACAAAAGAATACACAAAGTTGAAACGTTGCAAGTTCAGAATGGAAAAAAGTAAAAAGAAGAGCCATGGCTTTAGCGCGACAGGATTCTACAAGGATTCTACAAGGATATCAACGAGTGAAACTGTACACCGGGACCAAACTGCCGTGTCACAAAGTTATGCTCTCATGGTGATAGAAAGAATACGAAATCTTTAAAAAACAATTAGCAAATAAGTTGTCAGCTGGAGGATCACTTCTTACTAAACAGCTATCGGATGATATTTATATCACGAAATATCTATCGGATATTTCACACATGACTAATGGCGTGCCGCATAGGTACGCTTTATCACTCGTTGAAAAAATGGAGGGACTTGAAGAAATGCTTATAAATGTATCATTGGTCAATGAGAATATGTCCGATGGGGTCCCTTTGGATTTCTCCGAAATATCCAATGTAAAATAACATATTTCATCACCCATTACTAGTCGGTGCAATGTTGGCTCTATTGAAAGTGCATCACACTTATCCCGAGATAGCAGAGTACATCGCAGTACATTTCAGCTGAAAGACCACGGCGTCAAGCGCATAAGATCAGAATGTGCAAAAAAAATCATCAAAGTTAGAAATTTTTGGAAAAATTTGTTACTTTCAAATATTGACCGCAAGTGTGTATTAGTGAGCATGGCGTGCAAAAAAACGCTTGACCTCTGTAAAAATTGATGTCAACAACAGTACTCTTGTGTTATCTCGGAAACAACGTCACGTATATTCTTTTTTAATTGAAGTCATCGTATACGTCTACAAATAAATGAACTTTATTCTGTAATCCTTGACATATCATTCCATATTTTCATTGTCAATGATTTGCCTGTTTCTGGGCTGCAATCATTGACATATCATTCCATATTTTCATTGTCAATGATTTGCCTGTTTCTGGGTTGCAATCCTTGACATATCATTCCACATTTTCATTGTCAATGATTTGCCTGTTTCTGGGCTGCAATCCTTGACATATCATTCCACATTTTCATTGTCAATGATTTGCATGTTTCTGGGCTGCAATCATTGACATATCATTCCACATTTTCATTGTCAATGATTTGCCTGTTTCTGGGCTGCAATCCTTGACATATCATTCCACATTTTCATTGTCAATGATTTGCCTGTTTCTGGGCTGCAATCCTTGACATATCATTCCATATTTTCATTGTCAATGATTTGCCTGTTTCTGGGCTGCAATCCTTGACATATCATTCCATATTTTCATTGTCAATGATTTGCCTGTTTCTGGGCTGCAATCATTGATATATCATTCCATATTTTCATTGTCAATGATTTGCCTGTTTCTGGGCTGCAATCCTTGACATATCATTCCATATTTTCATTGTCAATGATTTGCCTGTTTCTGGGCTGCAATCCTTGACATATCATTCCATATTTTCATTGTCAATGATTTGCCTGTTTCTGGGCTGCAATCCTTGACATATCATTCCATATTTTCATTGTCAGTGATTTGCCTGTTTCTGGGCTGCAATCCTTGACATATCATTCCATATTTTCATTGTCAATGATTTGCCTGTTTCTGGGCTGCAATCCTTGACAAATCATTCCATATTTTTATTGTCAATGATTTGCCTGTTTCTGGGCTGCAATCATTGACATATCATTCCATATTTTCATTGTCAATGATTTGCCTGTTTCTGGGCTGCAATCATTGACATATCATTCCATATTTTCATTGTCAATGATTTGCCTGTTTCTGGGCTGCAATCATTGACATATCATTCCATATTTTCATTGTCAATGATTTGCCTGTTTCTGGGCTGCAATCATTGACATATCATTCCATATTTTCATTGTCAATGATTTGCCTGTTTCTGGGCTGCAATCATTGATATATCATTCCATATTTTCATCGTCAATGATTTTCTTGTTACCGGGCTGCAATCCTTGACATATCATTCCATATTTTCATTGTCAATGATTTGCCTGTTTCTGGGCTGCAATCATTGACATATCATTCCATATTTTCATTGTCAATGATTTGCCTGTTTCTGGGCTGCAATCATTGACATATCATTCCATATTTTCATTGTCAATGATTTGCCTGTTTCTGGGCTACAATCATTGATATATCATTCCATATTTTCATCGTCAATGATTTTCTTGTTACCGGGCTGCAATCCTTGACATATCATTCCATATTTTCATTGTCAATGATTTGCCTGTTTCTGGGCTGCAATCATTGACATATCATTCCATATTTTCATTGTCAATGATTTGCCTGTTTCTGGGCTGCAATCATTGACATATCATTCCATATTTTCATTGTCAATGATTTGCCTGTTTCTGGGCTGCAATCCTTGACATATCATTCCATATTTTCATTGTCAATGATTTGCCTGTTTCTGGGCTGCAATCCTTGACATATCATTCCATATTTTCATTGTCAATGATTTGCCTGTTTCTGGGCTGCAATCATTGACATATCATTCCATATTTTCATTGTCAATGATTTGCCTGTTTCTGGGCTGCAATCCTTGACATATCATTCCATATTTTCATTGTCAATGATTTGCCTGTTTCTGGGCTGCAATCCTTGACATATCATTCCATATTTTCATTGTCAATGATTTGCCTGTTTCTGGGCTGCAATCCTTGACATATCATTCCATATTTTCATTGTCAATGATTTGCCTGTTTCTGGGCTGCAATCATTGACATATCATTCCATATTTTCATTGTCAATGATTTGCCTGTTTCGGGGCTGCAATCCTTGACATATCAGTCCATATTTTCATTGTCAATGATTTGCCTGTTTTAGTAGTATTCCTCAACGAGTCATGATCACTCCTTCGATACGTCAATTTTCAATCGTAAAATGGATTCTGGGTTGTTATTATTGGTGAGATATCTGATATTTTCGCTGCATATAAGACGCTTTTTAGAATGAAGTAACTGGTAGCTTACTTTTATATATAGTCTTACACTGTATACAGTGTATATACAGTGTATATAATGTGATTGCGGTTTTCTAAGGATGACAGGTAGAATTTGTCTGCACAAATTGAGTTGTTTCGTTTTGATACGTCGCTGAAATGTGTGTACTTTTCCAGTAAGAATTTCAAAGATTAGTAGATGTCGAAACGTTTTACAACCTGCTTATTTTGTTTAATGTGTGATGTTATAAATGTAAAGTAATTGATGTGAATTTATAGGAAGATACCCCATCGTATGATTGAGTGTCACAATGAAGGGATTCCTTAAATATGAAGTCCGACCAAACTATTTAATAATATACACTGAGACATTTCCATGTTAGAGAAAAGTCTCAGGCTGTATACATGTTTCTGACTTCAAAGTTATCACTCAAAACTAACATAGGTCATGTCGTTCTACCATCTCGCCCGTTGCTTTTAATTACCGAAAACATTATCAAAAATTTATCAAACTAGTCTTCCAATAGGACTGGGCATATATGACGTAAAGGTTTAGTTCACGACAAAGCGTTAATGAGTTCGATCTAGTTTCTGCCTTGTACTAAAAGAAAGATGAATATAGAAACTGCAATACCAGATACAAAAGAGATAGACCAAAGCCTTAAGAGCAAAAAAGATTTTTACCCAGAAATAGGACTACAACATGACTGAACGATCACAACCAACCAATTTATCGCCAGGTAAACTTGGAGGTAGGTCCTTACATGATTCAATGTGACCAGTCCTTTGCCACACGATAATTTCAATGGCTGAAAACATGGGCATATATGAATTACAATCTTTCCTATAAAATAATTAATTAATATCGTCATTGAAAGTGAGTGGTCACTTGCAGGTGCCACGCATATCATATACGGAAGACCGCTCAACGATAACTGAAAATTACAATATACTGCTGACGAGTGTTCGCCGTACAAGAGTTTTACTCTACAGCTTCCATCACACACGTGTTCTTCTCAACACTCCTGTTGATAACAATATATATTAGCTGTCCACTCGGGCCAGTAGCTGCAGCTTTTAATTTTTTTCACTAATTTTGTTTGTCAATGTTAAGTACCGTAATATCTCTTTCAACTCTGGCGTTCTATTCCCCAAAGCATTTGGATGTACCATAGACCCTCGAGAAAAACGTAGTTTGAACATGAGAACTGCATTGTTTTTGTTGATAATTGAAGTGTAAACAATAATATGACGTATTTTACATCTAAAGACGCTATTTTGACAAGCTTAATCGTAAGTGTTTCAACATACTTTAGAAGAAATTGTAATTAAATACAAAAACAAAAAAATGAAAAAAAATAATCAAAAGCCTAAGCTACTTGCTGTCCCCTTTAATAATTGGTTTGAAAAGCACGATAATGGCACTAATTTTGCAAAAGATACTTCACTAATAAGTTATAAATTTTAATAAATCATAATGGCGGCTGGATATCTTTTCAAAGCACTTATTGAAATGTTAGTTGTTCCAGCTTTGCGGGACAATGTTCAAATTACAACACTAGAGGCCGCCACAACTGATAGAAGGAATCGGCCAACTTAAACGAAAGTAAGGGAAAATACTAAGATAGGCGGCGGTAGTACGTTAAGGATTGGAGCCATGGCGTAATATCATATTTTCTCAAGTCGCTGCTTTCTGATTTTTGTTACTACTGTTATTATAATTATTATTATTATTATTATTATTATTATTATTATTATTATTATTATTATTACAAGTTTAGGGGCTATAAGTATTATATAAAATTCTAATAACAGTTCATTGAAGCTGTGGGAATTCTGAAAAAGAGGTGTTCGAATGCTCGAATGGGTTGTTTATAGGTCACAAAACTTTTGAGTTCCACTATCGTCCATTACACCTGTTTCCTTGGGCATTAAAGGTGTGCAAGTATACACATCAAAAGACTAGAATATTCACTTCATCGGCAGAACCTTGTAAAATATCTCTTTCTTGTCTGGTTAACGAAAAAAGGTACCCCTGATCTAAAATATGCATGGGCTACCAGCCAGTGTCACCAGGCTACCAACTTCAGAATATGGTTGCCCAAGTGGACTACCAGGGAAAAAAGTTAATTTCGAGCTCTGGGCAACATTAAACATGAAACATTTACCTTGTAATATTTCCCCTTGTCTTGGCCTGCTGGGTTTTAAAAATGTTTAAAGGTATACAGGGACCATGTTCAAATTTAGCCATTGCTACCATGGAAAGGGGAGATCTAGCTAATCATCAGAATCATAGAGTTTATGGGGTCACGCCAGGTCACACAAAAAATAATGCACCACTACATGGCCATAATTTTACTTTAGTTAAACAATCAGAAATAATTTGTCTTCATTATTCTTCCTTGAATTAGGCAAAGAAATCAAAATAAAATATTTTAAAATGAACAATATTACACGTCGTTAATTATAAATCCATAAAATAAATAAGTACCAGTGAATTATGTTTTAAATAAAACAAAAAAGTGTGCGCTACTTTTACTGCTTGTGATAAATATAATGGTACATTGGGTGATAAGGAGGATTGGGTTCGGATACTAGTAGAATTAATTTCAGCACATAAAATTAATTTGAAGGCATAAACTTAATTCCATAAATGCATAATAAGTTAGTAATATACTATATAACACTTATTTGGGATGACTGCATGAAACACAATTAAAAATGCTTGAAAAATTATTTCTGGTCTATGTAAAATTAATTCTAACACACTAAAATTAACGGAAAACATAATTTTGACCAAAATGGCCCCAATATACATCATCTTTATTATTCTTTCCAGAATGAAGGCAAAGAAATTACAATATTATTATTATTATTATTATTATTATTATTATTATTATTATTATTATAGAACAAATGTTAAAAGTTGTTTCTTAGAAATCCATAAAATAAATAAAAAACAGTGAATTATGTTTTAACATAGACCCTCTCGAGGGTCTATGGTTTTAAATAAAACAACTATGGTTACCGAAATGGTTACTATAGCAACATAAAACAAAAATGAACATGGAGTTCATGCTGTTATAAATACACTTAGGAGAGCACTTGCATAGTAACTGGGATTACTTTTTTTTAATGGACTTAGGAAAAAAATTGAAATTTTAAAACGCAAATAGGTTACTATGGAAACAGGGCAGTAAAAATGGATGTCATATTTTGTCTTTCTAACCCAAAATAACCCTTTGGTATAATATTTCTGTTGATTAGTGGATTTTTACACTGGATACTTGGTCTTTCTAACCCAAAATATCCCTTTGATATAAGACATTCTGTTGATTCCTGGATTTTAGATGGAATCTTTGATAAACTTGTAATTTTTACTCCTGAATGGTTGCCATAGAAACATCTCACATTAAAATGAGTGTGATTTTTTTGGTGTGCTAACCAGAAAAACCCTTATTATCAATTTTTACATCAATCAATAGTTCTTTAATAGGAATTCGGGAAAAAGTAACATTTTCAATCCCAGAATAGTTACCATGGCAACTAAAAACATTAAAATAAGTCTGGTTTTTGTGTTCTCTGACCCGAACTCCCCCCGCTAGATAATTTTCATATCAATCAAAGTAACTTTTCATTGGATATTAGAAAAATTGAAATTTTCAACCCCTAAAATGGTTACCATGGTAATATGGGGCAGTGAAATCGATAACATATTTGGTCTTTTCGACCCAAAATACCCTTATGGTGAAATTTTCACGGATATTGGACCTATTATTATTCGCGTTATTATTTCTATATAATACTTATATTAATTATTATTATTATTATCATCATCATCATCATCATCGATGAAACGACATTTCTCTCTGTATATTTAATGCTATCAACATAATAAAGTACGTTAAACAACCACACTTGTTACAGTTTACCATAATTTTGAGACACAAACAAGCTCCACACTGTACAGGAAAGAAATTGCTAATTCTATTCTTCGTGATTGTCAAATGTTATAAATAACTAAAAATCTATAACTTGTGATTTTATTGTGATGGAAAACTGTAAGTAGAAAGCAGAGTCAATCGGTCTACACAAATCAACAGTTTTGTATCCCTGAATGAACATTTTAAGAATTTGGAAACAGTCATTAAATAGAATTATGTTACGAACTGTACGAAGGTAACTCATTCCTTTGGCTCGAAGCTGTACGGCTCCGCGAAAAACACTTGTATACGATGACGTCAAACAGAGAGAGAGAGAGAGAATATATATATATATATATATATATATATATATATATATATATATATATATATATATATATATATAATTGATAACAAGTAGAAAACAGGACTTAGCAGGCGTTACTCAGAGTTTCACGCTACATGTGTTCTCTGTAGCGATCATCAGTGTCTGTGTGGGTGTGTGTAGTTGTATGTGTGCATTTATGTTTGTGTAAAACCGTCATTTATATATTTACGTTTGTGACGGAAACTTGCTGCTATCTATGCTGGTTTAATCATGTAGTAACTTATTTGTACATCGATAGCGTGGCGCAGCTTCATATTCTATCCCTATTTCCTATCGATCCCGGCACGAAGAACAAAAATCATACTTACAAAGTTCAGCTCAGATATTTGTCCATTAATTAAGCAATTAAATTTTTATTTTTTGCAAAAATCGTGAAAGATTTTATATTGACAGAGAAACTGATGGCTCCCGTTTAGGTCTACATTAAAAAAGATCATATAAAATCTTGACAATGCAAACATGGATTACAAATTTATCACAAGTTTCGTCAAACTTTCATGACTATTTTTAGAAAACATTTATGGTGCCTTTATGATCACTTTCATGAGACATATACCGAAGTACGAAATGAAACGAACTTGGATATTTTATAAATTACCGTTAAAATTACAAACTTTAGGGTCTGAAAAGGAGAGAAAACTTTCTATTTCTTCATTTCCGAAAACTACACGCCAAAAAGTAGATTTTGTATACAAATATGCGTGAAACATAAAGGTCGCATTTATCCTCAACCTAGGATTTAATTTTCCACGTATATGCTGCCATATAGAAGATCTTTTTTGTTTGTTTTCAGAAATAACATCTTAAAGTACCATCCGTCGTTGTCAATTTTACTATTTAATGACACAGGAAAATGTGATACTTGATGTTGAAGGTATTTTCATTACCTTTAAGAGCGCTACAAAGTTGTGCATTTCAGACTGTTCATTTAAGCCGAAAAAAATGTGCATAAAATTGTACTAAATGGGATTTCGTTATATGTTTGACGTAAATCGGACGAAAATTTGCATAAACGCACATTTTACAATTTATGGATCATTTATGGGTCGACTTATACGGCATAAATTCGTTTTTTCACCCTGTGATAGCCATAGCATGTTTTCCCGCCACTTTTTTGTATTGTTGTAATGATGGTTTGTTATTGCGTTCGTGATGATAGATGAGGGATACTGAAGGGTATTCTCGGGTTTGCCCACTTTCGACTTAAATCTGCTAGGCAGAAATAAGTAGTAAAATCGAATGTATAAAGTGTGAAAGAGGCTCCCCACCTAACTATCCAAAATGTTTTTGTGTCGAGTTTGTGTTTGATTCGTTTCAAAAATGTGTTCCTACATTCTTATCCGATTGTTTGTGTTAATAAAAAATGTTTGTTTCGCCTCGGATATTTGTAGGGAAGTTTGGATTAGTGTGTACGGTAAACCTGTCGCCCTTTACGACGGGAGAGATTGACTCTTGTTATTTTTTCAAACTTTATTTACCCCCGATATATCTGTTCTTGTACCGATTTTAGCTGATAGTTTGCCATTTTAGTAATATTTCAGGAATTTCCCGGTACGATGTGACCAAACACTTTTCCCCAAAAGAAAGTCCTGGCAGTTTTCGTTTTGTTTTGGAGAGAATGTAGGACCGGATTATCGAGCAACGACAATCGTGGCATGTTGGTCGAGATCAAGTGTCGCAAGCGTCTTGTAAGCGTCTGGAAGTACATTTTCAGGTCACTTGAACTGGTTTACTTCCTTCCGGTATATAGGGCTACCCCCCTCCCCCCGTGCTCCGATCTATATCCGTCAGCCAAGCGTACATGCAGGATCTACCGATGTACGGTCGACTTTAAGTTGGAATAAGTTAAATTTAGTTCGAACTTATTTTAAATTCTCAGTCAGAACAGTAAGCTCATTCAAAAAGGCTTGGCTAGTAAAACATTTGAAGGAGATCGTGCGCTACGTCATTACCAAATAGATGACCGAATATGTTGAATAAAATACGCGTGTCATCTTCCTTGAGTACGGGGACAGTTGATGAAGCCGTGTCAGTGTGAATATTGCATATTGCATGGAAAGTTTTCGTATTTTCATCGACCAGTCATCCTTTAATGGCTAGTTTTATGCACATATTTGCACTTCAACGAGTTTTAACATTGAAAACCACTAACCGTGGGCCACAGTTCAGCATGACAACACATACGTCCTAGCTGTTCAGTGCACTCACAATCACATCAATTGTGAACCTGTCAACTAGCGGCAGAGTGAAAGTACAACCTTACTGGACCTGTATGTACACACCTATTTGATTTACAGGGGACTGTCTACTGATTCTACAATATTTATATTTCATATAATTTAGTTTTCATCCACAATGTATCACATCCGAGGCAATGAATGAGCCGGACGGGTCGAGGGTTTGTAGAGCGACAGTGCCAGTCCGAGGGACGTAATGTCGGGACTGTTTCAAACCTCGGATACGTGGTTAAGTAAAGTGGTTGTGTCGTTTCTATCACACTCATACATGTAGTTTACATGTTTGGAAAGTCAAAAAAGTACGTAGGTGTATGTCGAGAAGGCAGAATTTTGAAAGGTCAACTCTATCTCCACGTAGTTCTGGCAGCCATCAATGATACAGGACTCGCTACCAGGGTCCTAAATGCAGCTCCCTAAATGCGCCTGTAGCTCCATGTCTCGATCCGATGTCATATCAAGAAATCAAATGAAGGAAATAGGAAAATAATAATCGACGTAGTACGTTCTTGTGCTAGTTGGGTCATTTTCACAGCACATATGGTTCGGAGAAATAGAGAGCGCAAAACAGGGGCGCAGATTGATAGCGCAGAATGGGAGCGCAGTTTGATAGCGCAGAATGGGAGCGCAGATTGATAGCGCAAATTGAAATGCGCTAGCGCAGTTTGGGGGCGCAGACTGCCGATTTCAAATCTCTCACATAGCTCGCCTAATCGTAGAATTACCTCAGTAAAAAGAAATTTGCCAATGCTTGGCATAAACTTAAGTTTACCCTTACTGACGAAGAAACGGAATCAACGGTTCAGCCAAACTGCAGACTGATGAACAGTGAAACTCGTGATACCAATATTGCCGACTTCACCGACCACCTGTCACCAGAAGATCGAGACGACATCGAACATTGGTTTCAGAAGACGAAGGCGATCCAGATCTCGGGATTTTGGACGACGACGATATCGTTCAAGCAACAACTTCAGCGACAGACGCCGATTCTCCGCCTACAGAAGATGACGACAAGGAAAACAACGACCCTTGTGAACCAGTGCCGTTCTTGTTACTCTCATGTGCCGTTCTTGTTACTCTTGTTACTCTTATGTATCGAATGATTACGGAATCTTATTAGTCATTGTTATAGGTCAATCACCTTGCAGTTTAATGGACTTCAAAATGAACAGAGTCCAAGGAGTATCAGTGATTCAGCAAAACTTTAATCTGGCTGGAGATATCTTGCTTTAAACAGAAAGTATATCTTGAGGAACAATAAAGGACTGTTACAAAACCGGCTTTAATTAAGTGCGAACCAATCACTCGGTGTACATTTGAGACCTTAACATTGTATGGAAATATATTTCAATCTGTGCCCAATGTACGACCATTTTAGTAAATCAGTACGATTAGATTGTAATTTCCTTCTTTTAAGGGAGAATTTTATGAGAAAGAGCAGAACACGATCCTGCTGGGCACGTTACTGTATGGTGAAATCAAGCCAATAAACCCTCCTCATACCAGTCTAACTCCTTGTGAGCCTCTGCTTTGTTGATCGTCCAGTACCTCATCGCACAAATTCCCCCAGGTAGACGATACGTCAGTATCAATATATATATATATATATATATATATATATTTATATATATATGTAACCCCGGTTACGAAGTAAGTTACGTGATTTGATCTTCCATCCCATCTGACAGTTAAGTAATCAGATGGAATTCCTTGATTGCCGTTATCTCCCACACTCCACTGCGAGCAGACAGATACTGCGTGGAGTGGTGTGGCTTTGTGGGCAAAGATTCGGCCTAAGGGAATTAGTTCTTCTTGCCTGTAACCAAGACGACGTGGTTGGTCTTTTTGTATGGCTTATGAACTTCTAGGTAGGTTTTCACATTTGTTGCAATGCTGGATTTGTAACGTGTTTTCATGGTGTATTTTTTGAAGTTTGAGACCACACCCATTGTGAGGCAGATTGGAGGGGCCATGTGCTTTCCCAATTGGACTGTGAGCCATTCTGAATCTCAAGCTTCCATAGTAATAGATTGATTTGCTTAGCAGTTTTGTACCTTTTGTTTTGATTCCTGAATACCAATAGTTCAACAAGAAATGAATTTGTCCACCTTGACATAGTGACTAGAATGGCATTGCCATGCCATGGATTAAGATCCAACTGACACCATGATCTGCAGACTCAAGAGCTTATGTAACTAGTAAGTGCCTTTTGTCTTTTTGCATGGCTTATGAACTTCTAGTTTCCCGACATACCAACCCATTGACGGAAGCGTTTGGACTGCTAATGAGATAATCCCAAAGGAGAACTGTCTGGAGGACGTTTTGTGTGAATCAGTTTTCCACCCGAACTGGAAGAACATCAAGGAATTCGTAACCGTAGCAACAGGATCGACGTGGACTCTGAACCCTGAACAATTCTGGAGAGTGTCTATGGAGTGAACACGTGTAATTGATATAAACTTGGATAGGGGAGTGTCAAGAGTTTATGTATGTTTAAACAGTATTGCCGGCTTATCATTGTAGATTTTTTTATCATCATTAGTGTGTAGTGATCTAAACCTCAATATAAACTGCAACGCAAATTGTACGATGATCATTCTTTCCTTTTGTTGTTAATTGGATAATATGAACTTGGGTCCAGGTTTAGTTGACTGACAGTGTAACTACCTGGGTGTATATATATATATATATATATATATATATATATATATATATATATATATATATATATATATATATATATATATATATATATATATTGAATTGTTTCACAGTATTGTAAAATCACTATCGCTGAGTGTATGAACACTTGAAGGAAATGGTCGTTAACACATCTTGTTCAGCTTTAGAATATCAGCGTTTATAATATTTAACATGCTGTCAACATCGACATCGAAGTTTTGAACGCATAATTATGCGTCTGGCGTCAGCTATTTTTACTCAGCGAATGTTATATAATCGTTTCTTCTTTGAATTCAAGCTATACAGACAATGATGATTGGCATGTATGTATATGTGGGAAAACAGTCTCCATTCAAGGTCGAATCTACAATTAATCCTTCAGTGTGAATAAAACAATGTGAGGATTTTTTTCTCATTTTCAGAAAGTGTAACCATATTACGTTTGGTATGTTAAATTGGATTTGTGTGTATCTAAATCTTAAAGCTTAAAGTGTAAAGCGTTAATAAACTTACAATATTCAAAAAATATGCTTTGTAAAAATCCAACAAAGAAAGAATGGTATGAACTTCACGTACCGGTAGTGTAGAGAGTTTTAAAGATCGTTAAATGTCGCTGAATAGTTTACTTTAGCGGTCTTTATCGAGTTGAACAGAGGTAGACAGTGTCATTTATATACTTTAGATAGGGCTTCTGCCACGTTTGAACGAATATTTGCTTTTGCATCCGCCTTTAAATTGTAGACAACAAATTAACGCCGCTCACAGGAATACCAGCATTTTATAACTTCCTCGAAAGGTTGTGTTCACCGTCAGAAGTAGAATTACCGCATGTGTAAACGGATTGTACATGTTCTCGATTTTGTCGAGATATCGTTAGGCATTAGGGGCGTGCTTTGGAAGGTTGTCGTCTGCAGATTGGCTTTACTGACCAGAAATGCATGAATCAATTCGCTCCTACAACATTCGACCTACCAAACAACCCATATTTAGAGAATATGTTAGAACAGATGTACCCTGACAATGAAATATTGAGGAACAACAAACAATGAAATACAATGTGTGAGCCTTGTTTCTCTGACCACAAAAGATAGCATCTTCCCTGAGATCTTACATCGATGCCTTAATTATAATATGACACCACTCACCGGATCGCAAACATACCATATTCAGGCTTTTCATTAGAAGCTGGCAGCTGGAGAAATGACACAAGAAGGTCACAGATTTTACGTTCCTGTATTCATTTGTCTTCAGTCTCTGGCAAACAGAACTGTTTTTCACAAATTGTATTGTCATTGTTCGGTTGTTGAATATTGTGAGTCAAACACTGATCATGCAAAAAATGTAAAAAATATCAGTGTTCAATGTCATTTACAAACAGTTTTACTGTGTGCAAAATAAACTGAAACTCCTCTCAGATTGCACCATTTAACACATCAATTTCTCAAAATTTCCAATACGAGAGGGGAACCCCCTCTCGTGCTCTCCCCCTTGGGGTATTCTAACAGTTTCACCTAGTAAAAAAATTTAAAAATCCTCTCAGATTGCACCAGACTTCACCATTGCACACATCAATATCTTAAAAATTTCCATGCAAGATAGAGGAAAGCCCCTGTGACACTTCCCCCTGAGCCTCTCGCATGTACTCCCCCTGTACTTTCAAATTCTGCCCCGTCAGATATCCTAGTGAAAACCCTCTCATAATATCCATCAAAATTAAACAATATACTATATGGTTAGATACTGCGTGATCTTTTATATCTTTATTTTATTGTGACTTTGAATTTTATTTTGATGTGTTCACCTTTTTTGAACCATCATGAGATAACTGATGATAGTCTAGCAGGGTACATCAGGATTTGAAAGGTCTTTACTGTTGCTGTATTTTGTAAATTTTACAATTACATGTATTGGTATTCAGCTTTTCTAAGTGGGGGGATCAGTCAAAATTTCAGCGTTATAGAGGGAGGTTACTCAAATTCATCATGCATGGTTGGCGAAGGGGGAGGTCACTCGAAATTTCGGAGTTTCAGGCCGTAAATAATGACGGCTCCCTTATATACAACGCATTACAAACTTGATGACCAATAAAAAAAAATTGCACTGCTACTGCATTTGAAAAAAAAGATGATGCAGGTCTAACAGTAGAAAAAGAATTGCCGTCACTTTAACAGGAAAAAATTGCTCCCATACCCACTTCCTCCATCCCCAGAAATCAAATGGTTCTCCCCTTAGACTGGTAGATCCGTCGCTCGAGGGCTCTACGATGGCGCAGAGCGGATATTTAGAAAACACGTGACTGTAGCTCGGTGGTAGACTTGGCTCAAGTCGGTGAATTTCAAAAAAAAACTTTTGTAATAGTTTCTCTTGTGTCTCTCCTATTTCATACAAACCTACTTGAAATGTAGCAGCCCAGGCCTCAGGCCAGGTTTTTCCTTGCGATTAATTGAACGCGTAACCTTTGAGTCTGCGCAGTAGTGAGTTAGTTTCTGTCACCCCACTCACTGCGTTTCACATTGAAACAGAACACAAATCGTCGCGTTCACAAATCACAGACTTGAACCAAGTCTTCTAGGTAGGTGCGTCATATCAATGTCGTGTTAGCGCGGCAAATTTCTAACACTTTTTTCATACCAAATGTCTTCCTTCATTTGTAATAAGGTGAAACTTGTGATAATTTACAGGAAAAGTCAAATGGTGGTCGCTGACTTTAGTTCTGACATTTATTCCTCTTAAATGACAAAATTTACCAAACTACAACGACATAGACAACAAGATATAGCTATTCGCGTAATCGAACCTCCGCAATCTGCACAGTGTGATTGCGCGTCGAGCATTCTGTAACTTATCTTTCGTTTTTTTCTGTTCTATAATACCACTATTCGCGATTTCTACTGGCGGCGACCCATATTATGTTTACACAGAGAGAGTGTAAGTTTTGAACGAGTTGCATTTGGTCAAATAGTGATAGCGTCCTTGTAGTGTTTCTTAAGACAAGTAGGAAGCAAATCGATAGATTTTTTAAAGTATTCCCGTGATTACGTTGAAGTTTGAATCCCGAGGATGGCCAATAACTGTTTATTTTGTCAAATTTAAAAAATTATTTTCCCAATACTTTCTCACCTTGGGTATAATGTGTACAAGACAGCCGAGCGGCCACAGCCGTGTTCAGGGCGCTGCTCACTGTATGTCTCAAAAGCTAACATCACGATTTCCGTTTGCACAGTTATTAAATTGCATGTCTAAACATTACAAACAAGTACAGACAAGTGATTTTAAAATTTGCCGTGCAACTATGCTTCAGCCGCTGGATCAAGGTGTACTCAACGCAACAAACGTCACTAAAAAAGCAAAATGCTGCAGAAAGACATCGAAAACACAGACGATGTCCCGATCGATTGCATCAAGACAGTTAATTGGAAAGACGCTTGTTACATGATAGCCTAATCGTAGAATGATCTCAGTGTAAAGAATTTTGCCAATGCTTGACATATACTTAAGTTTAACCTTACTGATGAAGAAACGGAATCAACGGTCCAGCCAAACTGCAGACTGATGAACAGTGAAACTCGTGATACCAATATTGCCGACTTCACCGACCACCTGTCACCAGAAGATCGAGACGACATCGAACATTAGTTTCAGACAGACGAAGGCGATCCAGGTCTCGGGATTTTGGACGACGACGATATCGTTCAAGCAACAACTTCAAGGAAAACAACGACCCTTGTGAACCAGTGCCGTTCTTGTGCCGGAGAGGTTGGGTAATAAAACCATGTAACTTGTTCCATAAAACAAAATGGCGTCGCAATTAATATTCATAACATTTACATATCGATAAAATAATGATATTATATAATATTCATATACACGTTGTAGCTACAGTTTACTGTTTATTATTGTTACATACCGTATCTACTGTTCATTGCAGCCTCTTGCGTAATAAGGGGCGTTCACTGTTGGCAGTATGCTTCGCTCATGGTACGCGTTGCCATTAGAGCACTCTGGTGAGTCCATATTTCAATCCTCAACAATGTGTAACCGTACTCTCTGTGCCCAAGTTCAGAGGTTGCCATAAAGCCATTATGGTGATAATCGGGAGGGCACATTGTATACATTTTGTGTGTGTGTATATATGTATATGTATATGTATATATATATATATATATATATATATATATATATATGACATGCGATCATTCATAATAATACTAATAAACGGTATTAAACTGCAATGAACTGTGGATGAAGAAAGGTAATTAATTGTTTCACAGTATTGTAAAATCACTATCGCTGAGTGTATGAACACTTGAAGGAAATGGTCGTTAACTAACACACCGTGTTCAGCTTTAGAACATCAGCGTTTATAATATTTAACATGCTGTTAACACAATATGAACACTATTTGAACATCGACATCGAAGTTTTGAACGCATAATTATGCGTCTGGCGTCCGCTATTTTTACAGTGCGAACGTTATATAATCGTTTCTTCTTTGAATTCACGGTATACAGACAATGATGATTGGCATGTATGTACGTGGGAAAACAGTCTACATCCAAGGTCGAATCTATAATTAATCCTTCAGTGTGAGAAAAACAATGTGAGGATTTTTCCTCATTTTCTGAAAGTTTAACCATATTACGTTTAGTGTGTTAAATTGGATTTGTGTGTATCTAAATCTTAACCCTTTCACCACCATGGTTTGTCCAAAATCCATTGTTTTCTATAATAAAGTTGGACCTGTATACAGGGAACTGGGGGTGAAAGGGTTAAAGCTTAAAGTGTAAAGCGTTAATCAACTTAGCTAGTTCGAAATTTAGAAAAGTGTTTAGAACCATAGACATTAGAAGCGAGAAACACTTTTTATCATCAATATTCAAAAAAATATGCTTTGTAAAAATCCAACAAAGAAAGAAGATATGAACTTCACGTACCGGTAGTGTAGAGAGCTTTAAAGATCGTACGTCGCTGAATAGTTTACTTTAGCGGTCTTTATCGAGTTGAACAGAGGTAGACAGTGTCATTTATCTACTTTACAGGTGCAGCCAACGGAGCTATTCATCGAAAAAGCTATTCCAGGAGCAATTTTTGAGGGCAGGGGAAATTTTAATTTTGCTAGGGCCGGGGACATGTTTTTAGGATGGTAGGGGAGCAAATTTTAGTTTTTTTTGTAGGGCAGGGCGGATATCGGTTGATTGTCCTGGGGACAGGGCTTGGCGAAAAACGTTTGAGGGGAATTGTTTCCAGGGCAGGGGAAATTGGCAAGTTTTTATTCGCTACAGGGCGAGGGAGCTTCAAAAATTCACAGTGGGAAGGGGAAACAGGCAAAAATAAGTGGGGAGAGGGTAAAAATGAAGTTTGAGTGTTGGAGGGTAAGTCGAAAAATTTTCTGTGGGAGGGCAAATTATGAACAGCTAATTAATTACCCTCTTGACTTAAAATTAGTCAGTTCACATTATTTGTCATGCACAATATATCTTATCATAGTAAGGACCTTTTTAAAAGTGCATTGTTCGTTGGCTGCACCTGACTTTAGAAAGGGCTTCTACAACGTGAAGGCACTATTCAGCACCCAACTCTTTTCGACTACCTGTTTGAACGAATTTTTACTCCTGCATCCGCCTTTGAAGTGTAGGTAACAAATTGACTCCGCTCACAGGAATACAAGCAATTTATAACTTCCTCGAAAGTTTGTGTTCACCGTCAGAAGTAGACTTACCGCATGTGTAAACGGATTGTACATGTTCTCGATTTTGTCTAGATATCGTTAGGCATTATTAGGGGCATGCTTTGGAATGTTGTCGTCTGCAGATTGACTTTACTGAATAGAAATGCATGAATCAATTCGCTCCTACAATATATTCGACCTACCAAACAATCTGTATTTAGAATATGTCAAAAAACGTAAGGATATCGCGTCTACGCATCGTCTAGCAGATAAAACACTCTTTGCCAGCCAAGGGTGATATCTACTATGCAAATGCGACATTTCAACACCCAACATCGTGTGCTGTAAAAATGCACAACCCCATGAAGGAAAAACTATACTGAAACATCGAATTTGTAGGCCTATTGAAAATTTCCATAATCACTGTGTAAAGCAAAACTAACCATCACTATTTCCTCCCTCCTGAAATCATTTGGCGGGATGACGGTTCTTAGTTTGAATGTGAATCACTTTCAGCGTTCAGCTGACAATGTACATGTCAAGGATGTAGAAGTCTGCGGGAAGCCTTTAAGTTTATGCAGTTAGGCCTACTCCTTGAGTATCAGACGCTAGCAAGACGGACACCCATCGTCTTTCACAAATGAAAACAACGTCACGCTTTCAAGATTAATTGTCTTCTGTGTTTATCAATATAAAATTTTTTTCGGTTAAAGTCTTTCGGCTAGTAATGATGAGTATTAATATTAGGGAGCCGTCAATACTTACGGCCTGGGGTCGTAGGAATATGAGGTGGTCACTCAAAAAATTGAGAACTTCAAGGGCGTTGGAGAGGAAGAAGGGGGTTACTAAATTTTTGGTGCGAAAAAATTGAAATACCTCTCACAATGCAACACTGCACACATCAATATCTCAAAATTTTCGATGCGAGAAGGGGGATACCCCTCTCTCGTGCTCTCCCTTTGGGGTGTTCTTTACTAGTAGAAAACAAATTGAAAACACCTTTCAGATTGCATCAGACTGCAAAATTGCACACATCAATTTCTTACATTTTTCACAGGACCTGGACAAAACTGAACTGTTGTGAATTCATCATTTATTATTACAAATGCATATATTTCAATTGACTTCAGTTCAATAAACATTTTGACATTTAACCATACCATATTCAGGCTTTTCATTGGAAGCTGGCAGCTGAAGAATTAAAACAACAACGTAACAAATTTTCCATTCCTGCATATTCTTTTGCCTTCAATCCCTGACAAACTGAGAACTGTTTCTTAACAAAATGTATTGTCATTGTTTGGTTTTTGAATATTGTGACTCAAACTCTGATCATGCAAAAAAATGTAACAAAAATATTAGTGTTCAATGTCATTTTCAAACAATTTTACCAAATGCGAAAAAAATTGAAACACCTCTCAGATTGCACCATTAGGCCTACACATCAATTTCTCAGGATTTTCGATTCGAGAGGGGGGGGACACCCCTGTCTCGTGCTCTCCCCCTTGGGGTGTTAGTTTTTACTTAGTAAAAAAGCAAATTAAAAACACCTCTCAGATTGCACCAGACTGCACCATTGCACATATCAATTTCTCAAAATTTTCGTACGGACAAGGGGACATCCCCCTCTGACACTTCTTCCCTCATCCTCTAACGTGTCCCCCATGTACATGTACTTTCAAATTCTGCCCGGTTAGATATCCTGGTGAAAACCCTTCCAAATTCATCCAAATTAAACAGTACGGTTGGATCCTGTTTTAGCGTGGGCTTTTATATCTGTATTTTGTTGATTTCTCCTTTTTCAACCGTCATGAGATAAGCGATGATAATCTAGCAGGCAATATCAGGATTTGAAAGGTCTTTACTATTGCTGTATTTTTGTAAATTTCACAAATACATGTATTGGTATTTAACTTTTCTAAGTTGGGGGGGTCAGTTGAAGTTTCTGAGTTCAGAGGGGGGTTAGGCCTACTCAAATTCATCATGGTTGGCAAGGGGCGGTTACTCGAAATTTCGGGACTCCTCGGCCTCCGACACCCCCCCCGCCCCGGTCGTAAATAATGACGGCTCCCTTACCAAACAACATCTTTCAACGTCCCCAAAGCGCATGCGGTAGAGACCAGATAGCTGTGGTGCTTTACGATTTTTAGCCATTGTGGAGGGTTAAAAGTCGTAAAAGTCAAAATCAGCCCGTAAGAGGCAGGACTCCCGTCTGAAAACACAGCTATGGCCTAGCTGCAATAATTGTAGCCTTGGTTGGCCGTGGGGCTTGGGCTTCTGTCGTGCGGCTCGTGCCTTGCCCCAACCATCTGTCGTGCGGCTCGTGCCTTGCCCCAACCAAGTTGGGGCAAGGCACGAGCCGCACGACAGAAGCCCAAGCCCCACGGCCAACCAAGGCTACAATTATTGCAGCTAAGCTATGGCCCACCACAGCTAGCAATCTGATTAAAATCAGATGTAGAGTACGGCGATGTCCTTGCTTATGCGGTATCATCTTGCTGTCGCCTCTGTAGTGAGAGGCGACAGCAAGATGATACCGCATAAGCAAGGACGTCGCCGTACTCTACATCTGATTTTAATCAGATTGCACACAGCCAGGCCTGGCGACCACACTACTTGAGTCTGATAATGCGGATATTTTAAGCACACGATAAGAATTCTATACTTGTTTTTATAGGCATTTAGTTACATTTATTGTAATTATTAATAATTAATATAAATTTAAAATGATAAAATCTAGTATATTCATAAATTTACTCTGCTACTTCATTGCTATACATGTTGTTGATTTTGGGTGTGTACACGAACCCACAGACTGAAAATGTCAAATAACCAGCAGACCGCAGAAGGGCACTTGCATGACTTGTGAGCTGTATACTGTACTTCTTGCCCGCGGTCCTGGCTCCGTGCTATTTTGTCTCCTACTTCTTAATAAATTGACGATTGTAGCTGTTTGCTAGTACGTTTCGATCAAAGATACATGGCGAAACGTGATAAAAATATTCGTCTCTCTGAACTGAAGCGTCACCTCGGCGACATACATTCATTTCTACGTTCGCACCAGATTCTCGGGAATGTAAACACAGTAGGATTCTTCACGGAGAACCAGTGGTCACTCGTTCCAAACGATATACAACGGGAGTTGCTGACCCTACGAGATGCAGAGCTGTCTCTCCTTGCGGTTGACAGACACCGTGAACATGAAGGTAACTGCTGGAAGGAAGCGTGCACGATCGCGCAGACCACTGAATCTGTGGCCGGGGACATTGGAGCACGCCACCAAGCGACTCCTCAGCCACTACCTCTGTCAAGCCGGTTTGTCGTCAGTGAAGAAGCCCCCAGTGACTTGTGTGAATTTGTGTGTGCAGCCAAGCGGCTTTGCCTGACTCATTCTGACTTGAAACATCTCACAGGCAGTGTTGAATCAGATGTGCAAAGAAACGTTAACGTGGTTACAGAACGAGGAGGTCCTGTCGACTTCGGAATGAAGAACAAAAAATTCCACGAAGTAACGTTGATGTCAAACATCATCACAGCGCTTTGCAGGCTCTACGGTATAAAACAGGTAATCGCATCAGGCAAAAAAAAAATTGTTATTTTGTTTATTGGCTGTGCTCACAACGTAATACTAGCACAGTTACAGTTACTTCGGCCTGTAGAGTAGTGGATCTTTTTTGTTTTTGTTTTGTTTTTGTTTTGTTTTTGTTTTTTTTCGGACATCAAAAAGTAGCTGGCCAAGGGAAAACAGTGGCCAAACTTTGGCTGACCTCCCTCATTCTGGAAAAACAGCGGACAAACTTTCAATGTAAAAACTTACTTTTAAAGTATCTGGAATTTTTCAAAGCAGGAATTTCAAAGAGCTGAAAAATGAGAACATTAAATATGAAATACGTTAAATCTTGTTTTTTTGTAATTTTTTTCTTGAAAAGTTATAAAGAATATATTTATCTGCAAATCAATTTTAATTCTTTTACTTGTGATACTTTCAGCAGATAATATACTATTACAGTCTTGACTGTGGTGATGTGGCATTTGGCTTTCCCTGAATGTATTTATTCCCCCACCCCAACCCACCCTTATCCAGTATATCAAGGGAAGCTGCCAGCTACATCACTGTACTGAGCTAAGTGGGGAGATGCCAGCTACACCACTGCTGCTAAGCACAGTCCATGACAAGCACATTAATCAGCAGAACCTATGTGCTATCAATTCCCGCTAAATAACAATTAAAGTACACACTTAATGAAAATATTATATGTCTTCTTATAGAATGGCTTTGCAGGACTCATGCTATTTCCTGAGCCTTTGATTCAGTAAAAAATTACCCTTTTATCATCTGAAGATAAATATGAGTTGAACTCAAAGTGTTTGATTTAAGCTGTTATTGCACAAACCACTCTTGACAGCCTCAAAAATTTCTCTCTTGATTTTAATGTTGATGGAATGTAGATCAACTCGTACAACTACACAAAAATGGTTGTGCCTGACAACAATGAAAAACTGCTATGTAATTAGGTTCATCCACCAAAAATAGAAGGGACATGCTTATTGCATACTTAAAACTAACCATATAAGTTTGCACTATTGCATCTTATATTGTTTTAAGCACTGACGTTTTGCACTGACAATCACTGTAAGACTAAAAGCATTATTTATTCATGCAGATTAATTTCACTAATTTTTCTGATACCAATGAAATCTGCAGGATTAAATCTAAATGATATTGCCTCAGACATCAAAAATAGTGAAATTTAATCCGATTGAATATTAGAGCTTTGACAACATGCAGTTATTTAGTGTATTTAAGCAATAATGTACCCCCTTCCTGGCCAGTAGTGAACGAAAGCAAACTTTGCACAACATAATGTACAAGGCGGAGCCGAGTACATTTTGGAGTTCAAACTAAATTACTTGAGTTCATTATTGGCCTTGAAGGGGCGCATGTTTATTTCTATTATTTTATAGTTTTGGCGATGCCAGTGAATTTGTAAATGTAGAATACATCTTGGGCTACAATGCTGGATAATCGGATACATCATCAGTAATAATCTGGTATCTGGTATTCACAAAACTATAATATAATAAATGATAAATTTCAGGTCATCGATGTTGGCAGTGGCAAAGGTTATCTCAGTGAGAACTTGGCACTTCAACATGGACTTCATGTGCTCGGTATAGATTCATCAGAATCCAATAAATCTGGTGCCCTGCTGAGAAATCGCAAACTTCAAAAATTTTGGCCCGGACTGCAGAGAGCTGGGAAAAGATCTGAACGGACAGGAAGTGAAAGTGTGTGTAATGATAAGCCCCTATCTGCGTCTGTGGATGGAGTGTCAGTAAGGTCAGGGAGAAAGGAATGCGACGTGAGAATTAGCAAATCAAGAGAATGCACCGACATTGTCTGTGCATCTTGTGTTAAACCTGTGCCAGTGAAAGTAGGTGAAGAACATTGTGCAGAGGCTAATGGAAAGAAAGTGCAACAAACAGGTGCCACTTTTTGTGAACCAAATGGGACGGCATGTGAACGTGCTGAAGTTACTGTCGCCTCATTTGCGGACCCCAATTTCTCTGACAACGACTCTGAAGAAAGTCAGAACGTGAATCAAGAGACTTTGGTTTCAAGAGATTTTTCACAGCAGCTGCAAATTGATGACAAGGATGCTAAAAAGAAGTTTCCTAAAGTCAGCGAAATTAAGTCGTATCAGCCAGTGACTGCGTTTGTAGACACCGACACAGAACTTTCAACACTATATACAGTGAATGCAGGGAAACCTAGTGAAACTGGGGAAGAGGTATGCTTACATGTATATGCTGGCCATGTTTGGATTGCCAAGTTGCTTATTGTCATGCGCTTTGGCTAAGGTTTTGCAACCCTTGTGCCATTTCTAGTATCCCCCGACACTGTTCTTTCAAAGGTTGGGGAATATGGGTTTTAGGCATGATGGTAACATTTTTGCTATCCCCAAATCTAAATGTGTTGATACACAAAGGGAAACCCCCAGTAAAATGATTGGAGAGCCTTGGTAACACCTATCTGCTTACTGCCCTCAACAAAAACACCACCTGATACCACTTTATCAATAAACTGTGGGAGAACCCTGATAAAACAAGGAAGGGACCCTGATAAATTAATCTGGTTACCTGCCTTCCTCTAGACTGGTCCCAGTCGCTTGGTTTTTCTCAGCAGCTGTTAGTGGCTTGCCTATAGAAGACGTTTTCACCCCATAATCTACACAACGCAACAGTCTGCTGAAGATTCTTCCTTCAATTCACTCTGTATTGATATTTATATATACCCACATTTTTGGAGCAAGTCTAACTTTCCTCAACAAATACACTGTTGTCATAGTCCAAGCATTGGTTGTGCTTTCAGAAGATTCCACAACAACCGCAAACAAAGACACATGCATATTTTTGCCACATGCCACAATGAGATCCTTTGATATTAAAAGACTTTTCGACAATGTTTGAAAAAATTATGATCCATAATATCAAGCTAAAAGCACAAAAATCCATCAGCTGTAACTTGTGCTTGTGTGGATGTTATGGCCATTGTTTTTGTAGACAACTGAATTTTAGTCTAGACTAAAATTCATTCATCAACAGTTATATTGCATAATGCAATGAAAGCAGTGTGTTCTCTTGACAAAGTTTAATACGTGTACTATACACTTCAACTTGCTTCAGGTAGATCAAGGAAATACATGTTTTATAGAACAAAATGAAAATATCATAAGTTACAGCTATTGTCCCTCTAATCCCTTCACCACAATGGTTTGGCCCAGTCACACACTTTTCTATGGCAGAGTTGGGGTTCTTAACAGGGAAATGGGGTGAAAAGGTCAAAAGCTGTCCTGTTGCAGATACATATGGACAACATTTAGGAGAACTTTATTTTATTAGGGTGAATGCTGCAAGTACAATCAATATTCTCATCTGCATGAATTAATTTCTCTTCTCTTACTGAACTTTAGATGATACCAAGTTTGCTTGCTTTAGAGAATGGACAATGGTAGATTTACATTGATGAAAATCATCCAATCATCTTTATTCATGTGTACAGGTTTCAAGTTGCAAGTGGCAAAATTAAAACCTTGAATGTGGTAACCATCTTTTGAAAATGTACAGAAGTTCATTTTCTAATAACTTTTCTTCAATTCTCACAGACTGAGCCACTGTTACTGACAGGCCTTCATACCTGTGGAGATTTAGCGCCCTCTATCCTTCGTCTGTTCACCAAAAACCAATCAGCAAAGGTTCTCTGTAATGTCGGCTGTTGCTACAATCTGCTGACAGAGGAATTTGAAGATGATACTGAGGTGTCAGATACTGAGTTTGGATTCCCAATGAGTGATGTCCTACGGCAAATGAAAGCAAAGATTGGAAGAGGAGCCAGAATGTTAGCCTGTTCCGTAAGTCTTTGAAAATTTTACTGAATAATAAATCAAGAATGTAAACTAAATTATTCTGTAAATCTTATGTTTTCCCTATTTAAGATTTGATACGAATATTACTCAATGTTTTGTTCTTTGCAGTCTGTGGATAGGTCAGCTGCAGAGGGCAGGCTTCCTTCAAAGTCACTGTACTACAGAGCTGTACTTCAAGTGATCATTGAAGAACATTATGAGAAACTCAGTAGGTAGGTGTTTTGGCTTGCTAATTTCCCACCCTCCCTTTGTCTGTCTCTGCCCCCTCTCTCTCTTTTCTTCTATCTCTCCTCTCTCTCTCTCTCTCTCTCTCTCTCTCTCTCTCTCTCTCTCTCTCTCTGTCTCATTGAGAAGTTCAGTTCACTTTTAGTGCTGCGAAGTCACTATGACAATAAAAAAAAAAGACCAAAAAGCTTGCAGTATTTGCAGATTAATAGTACTTTTTTCACTAACAGTGATCAACGCGTTGGAAGGATGGCTGCCAAATGTAAAACTTTTCTGGAGTATGTGAGAAAAGCACTCAGGAAACTTCAACTAGATGATACAAAGGTAACTATGACAGTACACTTTTTACCCAGAAAAAATTTCTGTTGCTTCGTGTAATGTTTGAAAAAGTAATATGTTATTGAAAAGTATACTCATTCTGTTTTCAAACATTGTTGTTACATCATCACAAGTTTCAATAATTCTCCAATGAGGCTGTGCTTTCCACCTTTGGGTCAAAGTTCAAAGGTTAAATGCTGTCACATTTGCCACACAAACATGGCATTCTCTATATCAAAGTTACAACTGTGCAGTGGATGAAATGGTGGCAAACACGTTGATGGTCAGCGCAGGGTCCTGGGAAGTCATTGAATTTTAAAACCTGGAAAATCCTGGAAAAGTCCTTGAAAATAAAATGGAGTCCTGGAAAATCCTGGAAAATTGATAATCCAACCATAATTTTCAAAAATGATAAGGCGATCAGCCATGATAACATAAAAGTGATATTTAAAATGGTACTCAAAAAATGATACATTGTAAAAATGATATCTTGAAAGAGGTAGTTTGGCCCGAAAAGGACCTTGAAAATTGCTGAAAAAATTTGTGCTTGAATTTTTAGTGTCTTTGAGTTTATGGACCCTGTCTGCCTGGATTATGAAAATGAACCTATTTTGGTCATAGCAAAAAATAACTGGTCCTGAACCTCGGACCAGTTGACTCAGTTACGTATGATGTTGTAGTTTACCAGTTTTCAAGTTTATCTATAATTCAGACTGTCTTTCCTACACCTCAGCTTTCAGATGAAGACATTATCAGCTATGATGAAAAATATTCTAGTGACCGGAGAAAGCTAGAATGTTTTGTTCAATACAGGACCATCTTGGCACCGGTGATTGAGAGTTATCTGCTCTTAGACAGACTCTGCTACTTGCTTCAACAGGTATGTGATGAATCCTATGACTATATTTTAAAGCCCCAGTAATGCTAAGGGACGGACCATTAGATCTTGGGAGGGGGGGTGGTCAAAAACAGAAAAAAAAAATTTTCAGAGCAGAAAGTTAGGAAAAAAAAAATCTTCAAACTAGTTTGCAAAATAAAAAAAAAATAAATAAGAAGACAAAGGCGTAAAAAAAAAATTTGCAAAAGTCTTTAAAATTTTGAATTTTTTTTAGATTTTACCGAAAGAAAGCAACTTTCTGTATTTTTTAGTACATCCTCCCGGCACATTTTTAATTTTAATTTATACATTTAGAGTGACTGTATCCCTTATACTGGAAGTTGTGATTATCTTATCTTTTCAGGACTTTTGTATTCTGATCACTTGAAAATTATGAAATTATAGAACCTGTTTTCTACTTGTTTCCTGCGTACAAACCAAGCAGGTACACTAGGTAAAACATTGAAACTATGGTATGGTTGTCAAGACAGAAAGTTGTATTTGCCTTTTAAGATCAAGGTAAACAGATGCAGGCCACATCAGTTTCATTTTTTTCACAGCATTTTATTGCAATGATGAATGCAAGAATGGGTGAACAAGTAGAAACACGTCAATAATGATAAACAACATATCAAGTCATTATGTATTATTTTGCTTTTAAAAAGGCATTTTCAATTCTTTTTTCTCAAAAAACAGCCTCAAAAAACAACAGCAACACATGTTTTAACATTCAACAATACACTACGTAGAATGCCATCTATCCAACAAATCCCAACACAAAAACACACAAAAGGGGTTGAACTTTGAAAGTTTCTCGATAGCAAATACTGAATAAATCTGCATGAATAATCGTCTTTGTGTAGCAAATTTCAAAGAAATTGGACAAGCCATTTCAGAGAATACAGATTTTTTGACCATGAATGGCATAAATTGCCCTAAAAAGACAAATATTGAAATTTCAACAAATCTATACACATCCAATCAATTTGGACATGCTGCTACAGAGAAATAGATGTTTTGATCAAAAAAGGGCAACAATTGCTCTAAAAACACAAATATGCAAATTTAACTATTATTTAGCTTATTTTAGCTTCTCAGCTTGTCAAAATCAATTGTAAATCATGAGATATGCATGATGTTTGGTGGGGTGAATGTAGCCATTTCACCACGCCGTAGAAAGGGAAGCCAGGAAACCAAAATAGTCAATTTTCAAAACTACCGGTATAGGAAGCTACTGAGGAGCAAGAAGACCATGTTTCAGAGGAAGATGTGTAATCCAAAAAAAATGCTCCCAAAGTGCCACCAAATAACACCATTTTTATCTCTATTTTTCAAAAGCTCCAACAGCAGGAGGGGGGACACCCCCCTCCTGACCTCCCCCTGCAAAAATACTCCCCAAGTGCCACCAAAAATCACCATTTTAATCGCTATTTTTCAAAAGCTCCATCGGCAGGAGGGGGACACCCCCTCCTGACCACCCCCCGCAAAAATACTCCCCAAGTGCCACCAAATAACACCATTTTAATCTCTATTTTTCAAAAGCTCCAACGGCAGGAGGGGGACCCCCCCTCCTGACCCCCCCCCCCCCACCCCCCCGCAAAAATACTCCCCAAGTGCCACCAAATAACACCATTGTAATCTCTATTTTTCAAAAGCTCCAACAGCAGCAGGGGGACACCCCTCTCCTGACCTCCCCCCCCCCTCCGTGACCGCTTGCGTGGCCGCTTGTGGTGCTTGGCACCACATCTTTGCCCTCTGTATCCTCAGACAGCGACGAACTAAAAAAAAATTATAAATCTGAAAATTTACTCTGAAAAAAAAAATTTGCACAGCTAATCTCAATTGGAAAAAAAAAAGTTCAGAAATTTACAATAGTAAAAAAAAAATTTTCACAATTTCATTGTGACCACCCCCCCTCCCAAGGTCTAATGGTCCATCCCTAACTTGCGATGATTTTTTCATAATTTTTATTTTATAAATCAATTGCAACCTCTTATTCTACTCCCAAAAGAATGTTGAAACACCCACTATTTAGCTTGTCAACTTATCGATCAAATGTGTAAACTGCACTTTTATTGTTTACATTTGAATTCTAGTCCGGACCAGAAGTCACTTTTCAACAATAACAAGCTGGATACTGTGTATATCAACATTCTTTGGGGAGAAGAACAAGGAATTATGGTTCACATTTAACCCTTTCACCCCCAGTTCCCTGTATACAGGTCCAACTTTACCATAGAAAACAATGGATTTGGGACAAACCATGGTGGTGAAAGGGTTAAAATAAAAATGGTGAAATTATCATCAAAAGTTAGCAGCACTAGGCTTTAAGTATTTCAAGGAGTGTTCCGGTGTTCTGTTAAAGGGAAACAGTTGTCAGAACTGCACCTGTGCAAGTTTCTTGTTTACAAACAATGTATTTTGTGCATGATATCTAGATGCATCTCATCATCATACCTGCAACATTTAAATTATATGATGTAGACTATGACAGACATGTTTTAATTTTCATCAATCACCATTGTACCTTGGATACAGTGTTTACATTGGTAAACATTGGTAGTATGGGTCCCATATGACGTTTAACCCTTTCACCCCCAATTCCCTGTATACAGGTCCAACTTTACCATTGAAAACAATGGATTTGGGACAAACCATGGTGGTGAAAGGGTTAAGCGTACCAGTAGGGTAGTTCTGACGACTGTATCCCTTTAAGAGTATAGTGTAAAGAAGAAGTGCACCAAGGCTGATTTTCTTCATGTATGTGCTTTTGGTTTGATTTGTCAGGCAAGGTATTATCATCAACCATTAATTGCTCCTTTCTCAAAAATAAAGGTAAAGAACGTTAGGAAGTTGTATGATAGAAGGTTCAGAAAAAATCACCCTAGTGTAATTAGAGTCATTGGAAACAGTGCTAAGATTGACACTCTGACCCAATTTTAACATTGGTACAAGCTGATAGGGATAATATTTGAATGTATATTGCGTGTACTTGGGTAAAAAATCTTAGAAATACATACCAGTAAGCGAAAATTTTATCGTGGCGATCTTGATGAACACTAATTTGATGTAAGAAGACCTCAAAGTCAAAACACAAATTTTGATTTGGATGTGGCTTTTCGTAAAAGTTCACTGAAATAATTGTTACATCATACATGGTTTTCGCATTTCTAATTGCTACTGTACAGCCAGCAACGGTGTAGTCTAACTTATGCATTGGTAACAGAAGTAAGTTGTATTTATATGTAAAGATCATTTATTTTAATGACCTTCTTTGTGTAATTTCTCATGAGGAACGAAGTACAGAGGACAGAAAGTTGAAAAACAATACTTTAGTAGTGCATCATTGTTCACAAGCCAAGAGACATTTGTGAAACAATAGCCACTAGCTGGCATGGTAAAACTTGACTGTATTTAAATTGCAGAAATATGACTTACAGAATCCAAGTGTTTTTTGGACTTGTCCCTCGGGGGAGATGGTCAAAGATTTTTTCTAATAGAAACTTGTCTACACAAAGAAATTCTGTGGTACTCTATGAATAGACATTTTTGTTTGGGGGATTTTTTTATGCTAGCGTTTTCCGTTTTATCCCTCCACAGGATGATATAGAATCAGCCAGTATTGTACAGCTCTTTGATCCAGTCATATCACCAAGGTGCTATGCTGTCATAGCAACAAAGAGATGACAACATTTCATCAGGGGCTGATGTATACATACCAGTGCCCAACCACCAATGACAGAAGAGAAAGAAAAGATAGCGGAGGGTCTACCATGTGGATTCATGTCTGGTCTTTCTTGGTCTTGGACAAAGAAGACTTCTTTTGGACGAAAAGGAATGACCGCTCCGAGATCAGGATTGAATGTAAACGCCTATGGACTGCTTCACAGTCACATGAGAGTATTCCATATTCATAAATAGCTATCACAGAGCTCAGAGGCGATGCCACTTTTGGTCATCTGAATGCTGCTTCACCATGCTTGATAATGCACAATGCCAATACTATAGATTGATCAACACTTCTTAATACTGCTGTCAAACAGAAAATGGTACAACCCACAGCAACCTAATTTGCAAAGCCCTCTGCAACTCAGGTCAAAAATATTCACTTGTACACTCATAACACTGAGGGTGGCTTTGGAAAATGATCTAACTAACTCATCTTTGTGCAGCCCACTCTTTACTCCTGGATTTGCAAGATATATACTAGAGCCTGTCACTCAAAATGACAAATATGACACTTTCACTCTCAAAGTGTCTTCATTTACGGAGTATAACCACCCTTGTTGGTCCACTCATCTATGACTGTAGATCTACAGATGATAAAGACTGTGTGCAATACAGAGAACTATTATGTGCCTTCTTATTTTATGTCACTGTACATATTTCACATATTTTGAAGCAAAAATGAATAAAAAATTCATAATTTCAAATGATATTATGAAAGATCTTGGGTAGATGAGTGCTAAGTAGTCTGCTTAATTTGTCTTCCTATATTATGTTGAAATACCCAAGTCGTTACACTGCCAACATATGTACAATATGCTTATTATTGTTGACAAAGGAATTCTAGCCCAGACTAGAATTTGGTGATAAACTGTTTCATGATTTTGGAAGTGGAATGAAAAATGTATTTCTACACAAAAATATTGATATTGAAAGTTAAATCATATCAGTATATTGATGGTGTAAATACTCCAATCTGATTGGTCAAGACGTGAAAAGAACCGTGGTATATTCCCAATATAGCATAGTTGGCAAGTGTGCCAGCTCTGGGCCAGAGCAAAAACTATTTTTCTTTAACATTCCATGCCAGAATTTCAATTTACATGGGGGGGGGGGGGGGGGGGGGGGGGGGGGGGGGGGGGGGGAACCACTCTATTCTGAGACGTTAATTCCATATATATGCACTTGCTATGGCTCGTGCAAGTATGTCATGAACTGGTCAAAATCTCGTATTATATCATACTAGTACCAGTATATTGTTGACGCAAATACAGTGATCTGATTGGTCGAGATGCAAAAAGAACCGTGGTATAATGGTGATATACCACGGCTGGCATACGTGTGAGCTCTCAGCTTGAGTAAAAATCCGTTTTTGACGTTCCACGCCAGAATTTCAACATACTGTTATGATATAATAGCAATAAATCACACCCAGCAATGGTATACCACTCGATTTTGACCAGTTCACTTCATATATGCACTCGCTATCGCTCGTGCATATATGTCGTGAACAGGTGAAAATCTCATGGTATACTATCGCTGGGTGTGCTTTCTTACTTTAGTATACCATCATTGGGTGTGGTTTATTGTTTACATCAAATGTTACAGCTAAAACAGATAAAGTAGTGATGACAAGTAATGTTCTACCATACATCTTATGAACATTCTTAAACAGGAAGAATCTAAAGGTGGAAACGTAACAAATCTGTGTTTTGTTTTATATTTTCAAAATTTGTGCAGACAAAAAGTAACAAGTTGGCTTTCAATAAAGAAAATTTGAAGAGGGACTATTATTCGTAGTGCTCATTCAAACCTAGTTATTAGGAATTGAAATTCCTTCTATAGTAGTACGCACTAAGGCCTTCCGTCTTATTCTAGAAGCATTGAAATAAGTCAATATGCTACTTTCCAGGAGAAAAATAGAATATTGTATGAATGGTGTACTTGACACAGCCAGACTCATACTTTCAATCCTTTTTCAGGTGTTTTTTTGCTATTGTAGAAGCAATCGCAAATCAGAGAAACGCGGTAAAACTCTTTGTCTCCCGTTTTCTACCGTATGTCTTATGGGATTAATTCTTGGCTATGATATAGCAAAGCTGAATGAAAAAGCACTGGATAAATACCATACCACAGACAATTCTGCAAAAATGGTATTTTAAAAACATGAATTAGTCTGTTTATAAGTTCTTAAAATCACCATGCTGATTCTTTATCAGTTCAAGAGTCAGCTGATGAAATCTTGATTCCATGCGAAGTCTTTCTATAATTTACTGCTTTAACTGCCTATTTTCCAAGTCTGATTCTTGCTCTGGTAATGGGCCAATAATAAATATACTGGACTGAATCATAAGAAGGATCAAGAGGTGAGAGGTCAATTGAGGTCAAATGTCTTGGCCAAAAGTTAAGGTGTCAGAAATGAACCATCTTAAACAACAAAGGGTGTTTGTTTGTGCACATGCAAGGACTTCGCCTAAAAAAAAACACAGGTTGGTAACGGAAACTACACTACACAAAATTAGCCGTGCCATGAAGACCAGATAATGGAAGAAAACAAGAAACTGCTACATTTAAGGTGAAAAGCTAATAGAGAAGTTTTATTTCAGAATTTGAATAAAATACATACATGCAAAAACTACACAAAATAGTACATATAATTCTATTGTGTATGCTATTTACACAGATGTTTCATTTTAATTCGTAAATTTATAGATTTAAGGTATTAAGGTGACTGGAAAATTAAATTGGAAAATTTGAAGAAATTATCCTGGTATGTTTTATGACTGTCTGAGGTGTAACTACTTTCTTTCAAAGTCAAGAGTCCCATGAAATTTGATATTTTACCTACACTGATTTTCATAACTTGAAACGGTAGTAGATGTGGCCCAGACTAAATATTGACAGATATTACGGCTATATATACAAAAAAAATCACAATTCTATTAATTTTCACAATTTCAGCAAGCAAAAACCTACAATTTTTTCAGCTGTGGTTTGAACCGAATAATCAGAAAGAAATAATTTACCAGTTTGCACATTTTTATAGATTTCAAAATCAAATCATTAAAAAAAATTGATGACAGTTATAAACAAACCCTGTCGTTGACACACAGCACATATTTTTGACAAATGAAATGATTGTTCCACTCGACTACCTACTGCAAATCACTGCTGATGTGCAGCGTCCTCAGAAGGTTATATCTGATTGGTCAATTGTCACTATTCACAGCAACCAAGGGAGTCTGTTTGTATAACGTTAAGATTCAGCCACCAAATTGGATAACATCTTCTGAGATGCTGCACATCAGCCCGCAAATTGTGCAAGGAATCATAATTATTATTATTATTATTAATTCTTTATTTCGGACAATGAGCATGTCCATATATATAAATGGTTACAGGATTGGCAAAAAGAATGATACAAAAAAGGTTACATCAAGAAATATTCATTTATGGGTTAGACCATAAAGACATATAAACTACAACAGGCTACAACGCTACAAGTTTGTTTGATTCAACCCTTTGAGTGCTGCAATTTTTCCCATCAAAATTTTAGTGCAACATTTTACCAATTTCCATTAAATTTTCTGTATTTGTTTTGATAATTTTGAAACAAATGGACATCACATTTCATTGGCTAAAGCTTTTAATCAAAATTTTGGTAAAAATCTGAACAAAAATTGACTGTTGTATATTTTATAAAGGCAACCAAAGAATTTGACCCTCAGAGGGTCAAATTTTTTGCTTTCTCCTAACTTGGTATCATTCAATTTTCCCCCCTGTTTTTAGTATAACGGATGTAGTGAAAAATTCCAAAGCTTGACATTACTTTCAACCAAATTTCAACTGGCAAGACCTTTCAGCAAAATAATCTCTCTCTGAACAAAACATACAATAGACATTACAATATACTATTCACAGGGAACTGTTAATGGTGAAACTGCATCATTTCTTGGCGCCCTCTATATAAAACACTACAAAACCTTTGTTTTTCTATATGACCAACGTAACAAAATCCTCTTTATAGCTTCACATTACTTTCTGGTACATTTCCACTGGTAAGACTGTGGATCATTTTAGCAATCTGTGTCTGTTTTTCCAACTCACTTCTAAGTTTGTGAATCATTGTGTCCTTTTCTTTGTTCTCCTTCTCTGAAACAGATGCCTGCAAGAAATGAACACAAATTTTCAAATTTCAAAATTTAACAGGATGTGACATTTCTCCATCCTTCCCTTTCATCATGAATCCTATACCCCTTTTACCCTATTTACCATTACATCGGTCCAACTTTGCTGCATGAAACAATTGGATTGGTCCAAACCATAGGGATAAAAGGGTAAAATGCTGACCCTAATTACCTAACACATCATGTTGGCTTTGAAGTCGCAGACCTAATCTCTGGTTCTGCAAAAATGTCAGTCATTGTTGATATTGACTGTGAAAGTGGTGTTAGTTTTTTGTTTTGAGTAAAGCAGATAAACCTTAAAGTCCATTAAACCTCCAACAGGATTCGAATCTAAAATTCTTGCACATTTTGTGCTTTGATGGAATGCAGACCAGGTTTCACAACCATAGCAAATACACTAACAAATGTTATAGCTGCAATGTCTGTTTGATAGTTCTAAGGCAGTGTGTACTTTGAGAAGAGATTTTCACTCTTTCAAAATTTTACCATGCTTTGTACAGCTTGTGTGAATTCACTTTGAAATTTTTCACTGAATACTACATTTACATCATTCTATTGAGACACTCCTTGTAGAGTATCACCTCACCACAACACTTCACTAATTTTAAAACCCCCCTTTTCAGTCTTTCCATCCCCATGTCTCTCTTCTTGAGGTCAACTTTGCTATGAAAATAATAGGGCTGAACCAATATTTTGTTGTGAGGGGAGGGTTAACATACAAATATTAATCTCACCTGTTGTTTGAATTCTTTTCTCTCCTGTTCACACTTGCTCAGGTCTTCTCTAAGTTTCTCGATTGCTGAGTCAGAATTTTCCAACTCTCGTGTCAGCTTTCTAATCTCTTTGTCCTGCTTGTCAGATTTGTCCTTCAGCTCTGTACATTTCTGTTCTCTGTCTTTCAAGATTTTGGACAGGTTCTTTCTCTCTTCGTCAAGTTTTGCCAGTCTCTCTGTGGCTCTGTTTCAAAAGAACCAAAATGAACGTAAATCTGGTAATTCAGGATTCATTGTGTATCATGTAGTAACACCTGGGCATTTGGGAGTGGGGGTTTGTGGTACACTGAAAGCTTACAGAGTACATGGGTATGCATTAACTCTTTGAATGCTAAAGTCAATTTTTGTCACCGTTAGAAAATGTGCCCCATTCAAATTATTTAAGATTTTTGCCAAAATTTTGGTGAAAAGCTCTAGCAAATGAAATGAGGTGTCCATTTGATCCAAAATTATCAAAAAAATTACTGTAAAATTCATTAAAATTGGTAAAATGTTGCACTGAAATTTTGGTGGGAGAAATTACAGCACTGAAAGGGTTAATGTACCTGTACTGCTAACCATATTGCCCAAACCACAGATAGCAATTTACAAGTTTACAAATGTGTCAGAATTTGGCCATTTGGCAGAGTACATCAGATCTTGGCAGGAATCTCCTATGTCTGGATGGCTAATGGAAAATATCAATGACATTGGTTTAGAAGCCAGCACGATTTCCATATCAGGAATGCTAATCCTATCGAAATTAACAATATTCACTGTGCTTCTCATGAATACTGCCAGTCACTGTAACTTATATGTACAATTCATGTCTGTTAATAGAAGTGTGCTCTCTTTATAGATATGACATGTCATGATGTAAAAAAACTGTCTGTGATGCAAGCAAATTTTTTGGTTCACATGTAAAGATATGTAGGACTGACGCCAAGAAATTTCCACAATTCCTCAAATTGACGCAAAGTTTCCAGAAATACATCATTGTTAGATGGCACACAGTACACTGTGCGTCAGTATCTCAATTTGTCTCAGTACTACAATTACAGAATACCATCAAATTCAATTATGGTAAAAATGCAAGTCATGGTTACTTAAACTTCATATTGATTGGTTACTGACCAATTCATCTTTATACGATAATGACAGAATCATCACTGTCAGATTCAGATTGCTTCAATGTCTGTTAAAGTAACTTACACTTCATGCTGATTGGCTAGTGTTTCATTGTGTCTCTGTAGCATGTCATAGAGTTCCTGCAATGATGCGTTATCCTCCTCCTTGGCTTTCAACTTCCTCTCAGTGGTTTCAAGGCTGTCAACAGAAATTCAATAATGATATCACGACATCGTACAGACAGTACTGCAGGTATTTTCCACAGGCTTTGACAGGACTTACAGACTGTTGTTGTATAGTGGAAGGGCCTAACCTTTGGGACTGCCCGTATACAGCACAGATCATAATTATAGTGCATATGTATGGTATGCATATGCTGTTAAAATTGGATTCTGTAAAGGTTTCATGATGAACATGCATGCAACATAAAAAAATATATATTGTGTAGAATGGGCAGCAAGATCAGATCATTAGAAAGTTTACAACCATTTTGTGATGAAATCAACCGGTACTTGAAGCTGAGCGTTGGGTGACAGCTTGGATCATGTAGCATCACATGATAGTCCTCACTCTGATTATATTATTTCAGTTCACTTTTTCATTGTTCACAAAAACTGGGATCATCAGGAATGCACTGTTTTACACATGAATTCCAGTCAGGACTAAAATTAAATGCATCACATATCCATTCTGTGTTCACAACTTGAACACAAGGCATTTCAGGGTGATTTTGAGTGTAGAAGTAGAAATGATATTTTACAAATCCAACAAAAATACTGGAAAATGCATTATAAATTACAGCTAATAGACACTTGAGTCTAATAATAAATTATTTACATTTTTGTTTGTTCTTGGTGTTGTACGACTAGTTTCTCATGATCCGCTGCAATTCCCTGAAGTCTCTGATTGTGAGAGACAAGTTGTTCCATCTCAACAGCTGTTCTGTTCTGTTCAAGTCTGGCTTCATTCAACTTTTCAATGAACTCCTCGTTTCTCTTCTCTGCGTCCTGGAGAAGAGATCGCAACTTCCTGGCCTATGAAGAAATGATATTGACAGGCAAATATAAGTACACAGACATATTCACAATTATGTTTTTAAGGTAGTATGCGCTTCGAAAGTGAAAGACTTAAACTTTTGCTCAAATTTACCCCTATGGAACTCTCTCAACTGTTCTCTTGTCACTCTTGCCAAATCAAGGATGAAAATCATGTGTTACCATGCAAAGTTTTATGCTAGAGGAAAAAAATTATCGAACATTTACCAATATTTGAAATTAAAAATGGCCGCCATCAATGTTTTAACTCAGAGGGAAAAAGTAAAATTTCGATTTTTGAAAATCTAAAAATGCTGAAAATTTTTCTTACTCCAATATATTAGCCCCCACAAGTGGTATATCAAAAAAGAATTGTAAAAATTTGAGAGGCTGACTATCTGTCCCCGAGGCATACCGTAATAGATGGTGTTACGGCCACTTTATTACAAAAAATAAATGTGACTCAGATTGCAAATCTATAATGGTCGCTGATTCTACGACCTTTTGAACGTTGCACAGATAGGTAGTGATCTCTTATATTTTGTCTGTGAAAGACAAGAAATAGCATGGAGGGAAGCTCTCTTCATGGATAAGAATATTTGACATTTTACAAACCATGCGATGGGAATTCCTTATCAAATATTCTTAGATCTAATTCAGTACATCATGTATGAGAACAAAGTTTCCAGCCTAGAGCTAATTTGATCACAGTTGGAAATTCTTTAATCTGATGCAGTACAGCATCATGGCTTCCAAACCTGACCAACAATTTTTCTGAAGTTTGGAGAATCCTCTTGATTCATCATTGGCACTTCAAAATAAATGTGTGAAATTCTTGCAGTATCTTTTTGAGATACAAAATTACAAGTTTGCTAGCGTCACAGAGAACCATTATGAAACATTCCAGGGTGGATTAAGCTGATCCTGTTTGAGTAACTGACAATGTTCTTCATGCCATAACAAGGTGCTTGATTGTATTTGATCTTGAACTCACCTCAGCTTCCGACTGAGCACGTCTACACCTGTATTGTGAAATCAGTCTGTCTGCCTGTGCCAGAGCCATGGCCTTGGCTTCCAGCAAGTCCTGCAGGTGACTTTCTTTAGTCTGACGAGCAAATGAAAAAATATAATACAGCAAAAATGTCATCCCTGAATGTAGTATTAACCCTTTCATCCCCATTTCCTATTCTGGAGGTCCAACTTTACCATAAAAAACAATGGAATTGGTTCAAACCATGGTGGCAAAAGGGTAAAACCTAGCCTTGCTGGCTCACATATGATCTGTTCCCGGTGCTCTTTGAATGAAATGATGAAACTGAACTGACTAAAGTAACAACATCCTTGATACAGGAAGTTAAAACTTTGCTTGAACTTTCCAAAAGGAAACTTTAAATCATTATCTTTAATAAGTAAGTCTGGAATCACTGTGCAAAGTTTGGAATTAGAGCAACAAGGAGCTTAAAATTTGCCAATTTTTGAAATTTGATTTATTTATATCTTCTGTTGTAACTGTATGGAGAAAAATTGAATTTTCACTTTGAAAAAATGGTAAAAACTTGATATTAACTGGCTTCAAAATGTGTTCAAAGAAGCAACAGATCAGCAAAGTGTTGTAAAATTTGAGTGTCCTAAAATCTCCCCATGATAAAAATTGTGAGTGAAGGGATATTGGAATGCAAAACTGACCAAAGAGAGTATTGATTTGTATATGTGATATGAGATAGGGATATTCTAAGTAAATTAAACAAACAATGCTGTATAATTCTAATCTAGTTTAGATCTTTCTGTCTAGAAAGAAAATGTTTCCCCGTCAAACTTCCAAAACTGGATTGACAATATTGTATGTATGCATCATGAAGTCAACTGTCAATCCTTTCACCGCCATGGTTTGGTATAAACCCTGTGAACCTGTTAACAGTCCAATATTTGGATGAAAAAGCTTGAAATAGCTATTAAATGTACCTATCACTCCTCTGCTGTTGTGTGACTATGGCACAGAAAAACTGATTTCTGAGAATAGGAGTTTGTACTCACAGCTAATGATGCCAGTTTGTGTTCATAAACATCCATGATTTCAGACGCCTTCATGTCTTTAATCTGAAAAAAAAAAAGGAAATGTTACCAAAGTTACCATGGTTATTTATGGGTATATCAATGAAAAATTCATACATTTTGGTTTCTTAAGATATCAAAATATCAAATTTTGACACATCATTCTCAAATATCTCATCACAGCATTGATTTGATGTGATTCTCAGTTTTAACACTTTTTCCTTGTCTTAATTCACCTGTCTCACAATCAATATACCAGAATTTGTTTCAGAGTTCATTACGCCATATCATGCATGACCTGGTCTATCAGGCTGTGTTATCTGTGATGACATTGTCAAAGCCAACAACATAGATCAGATAGGAATTAAAGCTAAAATCACATTACCTCCAGACCAGACTGCATTCTATCTATCAGGGACTGTATATTACTATCGTGAGGTCCAGGGTTGGTCTTCACACCATTTTCTCTGACAGCCGCACTGCCAGTCTCAAAGTTCAGCTGTTTAACACTGGCGTGACCACGTCGTGGCGGGGATATTGACGGACTGGTCTCCATGTGTACTGGTTTCCGTAACGATTCGAGCTCTACTCTCTTGCTGGCATTATTAGCAGCTATGGAGTCACCCAACCTAAGTCAATCAATCAATCAATCAATCAATCAAATCATTAGAAAAAATTGAAATCCAGCAGAAATTTTTACCTTTCACCTTGCCATAAACTTGGAATGACAGCCTGTCAGGTTGATGTAAATGGTTCATCCTTTGAATATTATTTACTTCTACATAATGATGGAAGGTGTACATACTGTGGATACAACTGAAACATGCTGATTTGTCAGTTTTGAGATAAAACACCAGATCTGACACAATCCTTATTTGCATGTTAATCAAGTAATTTGCATCACAATGGACATAATTCTTTGACAGAAACTGCATCAAAACTGGCAAAATTGCAGTTTTCAGCGATTGACAGCACTGTCCTGGCATCTGTATAAAGTGTCTATTATAAGGGCCATTGACATTGGCAATACATATTTTCTTCTGTCCACTCACTTGTTAGATTGTCTTGGTGTGCTAACATGCAAGGGCGTAATTCAGGGACTATGGTAGGTGTGGTTAACACATGCACTGGTAGGTAGGTCAGGAGGTAGGTAGGTCAGTAGGTAGGAAGTGAGTTTAGGTAAGTGTGTAGGAAGGTAGGTGAAATATTAAGATAGACATGCACTTTGTTAGGTACCACACAGGGTTACATCTTAACCCATTGAAAGCCCCAGGATGTACTTACACAATAACTGAGAAGTCCGGCAGCTTGCCAGCATAGCTGATCAGTTGTAGAGCCAGCTGCACTTTAGTTCTTGTGTCAGAGGTCAAGGCTGAGGCCAAGAAGGGGAGTAATCTTCCATCCTGGTGAAAGAGGACATATATGAACTTTACATAGAAATGGGGGAGGAGGGGAGGGGTCGGGATGTTCACCCCCCTGAACACTTACCATGGAGACATATCTGAATCACAAGTTGGGGCAAGGGATAGGGATAAGGTTAGGGGGTTTGTCAGGTGGGCAAACACCCCAGGGGGTTGGTGTCCTCAAACCAGTCACCAGCATACCCTTTCATTCTTTCTGACAGGATCTTTGATTTTCCTACTATAATTAATCTGATAAATGATCAGAGATTGAATCCACTGCCTCTGTAATCCACTCTGCAGGATTAGATTCAATTTTCATTACAAAGGTTTTCTTGCAACCAAAACTGTCCTCTGAAATATCTCTACTATATTAATACTATTATTTTTCAATTTTATAGTGCAAAATTAAAAAAAAATATAAAAGATATTATTCTGAGGTTAAAATCAAAGGAAATAAAATGGTTGGGTTGTCAACACACATGTACAGTTTCTGTTCGTGAATGTACATACTCAGGTATGATTCAAGCCACTGGACAGGCATACGTTTCAGAACTTCAGCATTATTCTAACTGCTGGGTAAATTTTCAAGAGAATTTCGTCTTTCACAAGGAAGAATATGGTTGCCTTTTCAGTTTCTGTCATAGGGCTGAATATCAGCAATAATTTGCCATTACATACAATATATTGACATTATTTCTGACATTATCACATGCATATGGTATCCAGATCACCTTACATACTGCATACTGAAAAGTCACTGAGCCTAAAATGTTAGACTGCAAAACTTTCTATGTCACAATAAAGTTATACACTCTATTTCTCATTGACAATCCTACCTGCAATGTCATCTGTAGATGTTTGCCAAGCCCTTGAACTTCATCCTGTAATTTCTTCATCAGTTCCAGCATATGCAACACTACATCCACACCAGCATCGCTGAAATCAACATTTCATAATTTGAAATTGCAGAAAAAAGGCTTTTGAGGGGAATAAACTCCGGTTCAAAGCAAACATATGGCTACAATACACAATGTGATACGTTAAACCTTCATTGAACAATTTCTTTTCCCCAACAAAGCCCACAATGATGACACTTCAAAACTTTCATTTGCAACATTATTCTTGGAAATGTTTTAATAATCACTTCATTTCAGAAGAGTACAAAAGCAATAAATTATTAAACACAAATAACAGGCAGAGAGAAGAAACATTTGATTGGATTTCAGACCAAACTGAGAAGTTCCCTTGCTTCAGAACCTAACATATCCCCAGTAGCCTAATTAACATTCTTGAACATGAGATACTGTACTACAGGAATATATTGTATACCATGTACATGTTTGTGCCTCAAAAACAGAAAACTTACATTTTTTCTCAAATTTCACTCATGAAAGCATAGAATCATTTTCTTGAAACTTATGAACACAAAGCAAGGGTCACTGGTAAAGGTTTGGACTACAGAAGCAAATAATGAAAATTTACAAATATTTTGAATTCAACATGGCTGCCTTGCATCAAAATGTACCGGTATAGTTTTCTATTTTGACAAGAACAAGATGATTAATGCTTTTCTGCCAGAAAGTAAACTTCCCCAACTGCCAAGTCAGTAAAGAGCAGTATTGAGCCAGAACCATATGCATTTTTCACTCACATGTCTTGGTCTGTTGGCAGCATTTTAGTCAGTAAAATTCATGTATACTGTATCTGTTTTCAAATGTTCAATTTACGTAAAATTACAACATGGGATTTGTTATGCTTCATTGGTTTTAACCAACTTGACTTGATAGTTTCAAAAATAATCTACACATGCTGCAGACCGGAAAAGAACTGCAAGATATGGAGAATCCTAAAATATGTCCCTCAGTGGCATTGTACCTTCCAACCCTTTTCACCCATATTTCACTATATGTGGATCTGACCAACCAACTGAAAACAATGGGGGACAGTACTATTCTGGTAGTGAAAAGGTAAGTTGGTAATGTTGAAAACTCTGCATGATGCCATACTTACCTCCACTCAGCGGTACAATTCGTCTTTCCAATCGTCATGCCTGTACTGTTGTGATTCAGTTGGTGTTCTAGAATGCTAACACACATCTTAAGATCAAAAGTCTGTGCGACGGCAGACAGCAAGGAATCTTCACTTGCAAGCAGTAATTACAGATTTAAGGAAAGAGAGTCACTTACAGATTTGCTTGGTGAAGACAAGTCATTGTCAATGACGTAGTCCATACTTGGTTAATGAATTTGGAAACAATTGATGGAAATGATGGTCACATTGGATTGTATCACAAAACAAATCTCAAATGCATATGTATGATGTAGGGAGTATTGTACAACGTTTCAAAGAAATTGCTTAAGGCATCTCTAAGAAATTTGCATGAACGAACGTATGCACGTATGGACACGGCCAAATCTATACATATAAGTCCCCCAGAGACTAAAAATTGAATTATCATACAATGTCTGGAAGGGCAAGCTCACACAATGGCATACACTTTATGTGAAAAACAGCAAACGGTTATATCAAGAGAAATTAATAGTATGATTGTAATGAGACACTACAGGAAACAATGAAATTCATACTAACTTTAATTATACAAACATATCAAGCACATCGCATTAATTCCAATTATTTTAAAAAGGATATCTTGGAATAGATCCACTGTTTTCACAATTTTGTGACAGTAGTGTTTGAGGGCTCTGTCATCACTCTCTGTGGGTGGGTACATCTGTTCAGACAAGACAGGTAGCAATAGATCTGTCCTGGGTGACAGCTGTGATGTCATCCCTGAGTCAAACATCTCCTGGGTGATCAAATAGAAGATTTATGGGTGAAAAGAAAGTATTTTGAGGCTTTTGGTGGTTTTTACAGCCTGCGTTTGGATTTTTGAGTCAAATATTTGGTTGCTGCAGCTTGTTTGTGGTTTACTAATCATATATTTATTCTTCATCAGGGAAACATGATGGCACCAGTACACAATGTTCTGTAGGAAAGTTGTGTGACATATTCTACGCTAGTGAGCATTTTCTAAATCCCTATAAGACACAATCCATTGAGCTGAGCAGACAAAGACGGCAACTCTACATTTGAGTAACTTTTCATTTGCATATCCTACGTTCATCATGGAATATCAATTATAGGAATTTCAAATGATTTCTCATTTACTTGAATCATGACGTGTGACCCAAATTACACATGTATCTTTTGTACTCCAAATACTTGAATCTCTTCTTCGTTGAACATTGAACTAACTAGTATGGTAGTAAAGCACCTCAAAAGTGAAAGACTTTAACTTTTGCTCAAACTTTCCTCAGGAAACTTTGAACCATTCTTTTTCAAAAATCAGAGGTAATCATGCAACGTTTAGTACCAGGGAAACAAATTACCCAAGATCTACTAATTACATGTATTTTAAATTCAAAATGGCTGCCATCTCAGTGTTTACTCTATGGAGGAAAATAAAATGTTTGATTTTCAAAAATCTAAAATGTCAAAAACTTTTCTTACTACAAGAGCTTTAAATGAGCCCTCACAGGTGGTAGAACAGAAAAGAATTGGAAAAGTTTGAGTGTCAGAATATCTGTCCCCGACGTGCATTCCATTTTACAAATTGGCTGTAGACCATTTTGCATAGGAAGGCCTTTAAGCATTTTTTCAAGAATATTATTATACCATCACCAACCTCATAGACTTCTTTGAGAAACTCCAGTGCCAACAAGGGGACATTATCACATGTGTTGTATGACTGCCTGATATAGTGCAGAATGGCATAGTATGGCTCTGTTGTATTGGCTTGCATAGTCTGTTGGGGTACAACATCACTGTTCTGAAGTACCGGAGACGACATCAGGGTCTGGCAGACTGTACAGCGGATACTGCTAGATGAACAGAATGCCAACAGCAACTCAAAAATCTGTGGATAAAAAAGCATGTCAGTATAAGAAGAGGGAGATTTAAGCAATCACAGAAAATATAAACTCTTACACCTTGCAATGTGTCTAAAATTATAAACACACATACCAAGCTCAGAGGTAAATACGGCTAGTTTTCAATCGAGTTCGAACCCCACAACATACGGCATCAGTCGCCTAGCGGAGAGGCCACAGAGAGAACCGCACGGCTAAATCCCCACTCTTAAAAAAGAGTGGTTCAATAGCCGGCTAAGTTGTTACATTTTTCTGACTGAGACTGCTCCACACGTAATGTTAACTTTAATAGCTGGTCGATGAGCCACTTCATTTCTACAGCAAGGGATGTAGTCTAGTGGTTAAGAATGCAAAATTCTTTACTAGATTGGTCCGTAATATAGTGAGATTGATTCCAATTGAAATATTGCAGTTTTACCCACTTTATTGGGTAAATCATCTCTTAAGGGGTAGCATAGAGAGCGCCCTCAAGTGACAGATCTTTCCATCTAGTTCAATACTACTGAGGCAATGAATTTTGTAAGAGAATTATACCTTGATTACTTTGACACTGCACTGATATACCAACTGAAAATAGAAATTTGAGTGGATAATTTCTCAATAATTTTTCTCTCTTTTTCCTTTTCTATATCGTTTCAGATACAGCTTCCGAAATCTGTCAGATTTCCTACCTTAGCGATGGCTTCTGGCTGGTTGTTCCTTGGCTGACACAACAGATTCAATACTGCTTGTATGCCACTGGTTAAATGCCCAAATCTGCAAGGAAACATTATGTTAATCCTTTCTTAAGCCTTTTGGAGGAGGGGGGAGGGGCTGCATGATTTCATAGGTCACCAGAGTGTCAGAGTGCAAAGGGTAATAAACTGCTTCTGATTTGAGACACAGCCCAGAGAAATTTGCATCAGCTCTATATGCATATAATTTTGCTATGCTGCCACTTGGGTTCATTTTAGAGTTTTTATGGGCAGATACATGACCACCTTGTTAGATTACAAACTTTGGGTTTCTCAGTGAACTACGATGCTGATGCCTTTAACCATTTGAACACTGTAATTTTTCCAATCAATTTGGTGTAACATTTTACCAATTTTTATGATAATTTTGGACCAAATGGACATCATATTTCATTGACCACATTCTTATCTAACTTCTGGCAAAAATCTGGAAAAAAAATTGACAGGGGCAAAAATTGACTTTGGCACTAAAAGGGTTAAGTTGAAGGCTACCAGTATATAATATTTTAAAACTGAAACAAAAGACCTGAATACAGCTTTCAGTGTCTCAAATTGAGGCAGAAGTATGCTATTGAAGACCAAACATTCAATCAGCAAACGGTATCACCGGAATTCAAAAGAAAATAAGTATTCTCTGATGAAATTTGAATGACATACTTATATTACTTACACCAATAATGACTGTTGTATCTTGGGACTCTTCATCAAGGATACAAATAAATCTACGACATATCCCCTGGTAGTGATGTCATCGCCTTGGATTAGGATGTTGAATATCAACTGAAATGTCTGGTTCACATTCTTTGGTTGAAAAAGCTGCAATTATAATAAAAAGGTAGATAATACATGTATTACCGTGATGGCATGAAGATAAGTTACTGTTTTTGCTTGAAAGCATTCAAGCATTTCAGTAGTATTTTTATGAAGTACTGGTATTTACAGTAGAATGCGCCTTGGGGACAGATATTCAAACTTCTAAAAACTTTTACAATTCTTTGCTGATCTACCATTTGTGGGGTTAATATTAAAGTTCTTGGTGTGAGAAACATTTCCATTGTCTTTGTGTTTTGAAAACTGAAAATTAATTTTTCCCCAAAGAGTTAAAACAGGGGTGCCAGCCATTTTGAATTTCAAATATCGGTAAAAGTAAAGTAATTTGTTTCTCTAGTGCCAAAATTTGTGAGCTGACTCTCAAATTTGTTTTTTATTTGGTGACAGAAGGGTTGAAAGTTTCGTTGAGGAAAGTATGAGCACAAGATCAAGTCTTTCACTGACTAGTTTCTTTTGTTTTGTGAATTAGAAGAACTTGCTTTGTCTTTTTTACACCACTGTACATTTTTGACATGCTCTTGTACATGTAACACAAAAAATTCCTTGTAAAGGCATTAAAACCACAAAAAATATTTTGCAATTTTGTTCTGGAGATTTATGCATTTCTGATCAGCCCTTCCAAAGGATCAAACAGCCAGGTCAATCCCCCTATGATAATTTTGAGATACAAAAGTAGATAACTACCTTATCGCCAAGTTCTTCATTGAGACAGAGACTGGTGATGATAGACAATGCAAAGACTACCATAGTCAGGTTACTGTGAGATAGGTATTGAATTAGAGATTTGTACACGGATTTCACATTGTCCTGTAAAAAATAAAATCGATATGGTCACAGACAGAAAGGAAAAAAACATTAAGAGTTTCAAAAGTGGACAGGAAAATATTACTTTTGCAAGAAATATTTCTGTGTATGAAGTCCAAGTGATGTGAATTAAGCCCCGCAGAGCATGACTGAAATACACTGTGTCATTATAAGCTAGATTACGATTTAACACTACCTTGGCGGATATATTTTCATCTGTTCATTAAGATAGGTACCCTCATGACAGTATGGGTTAATACCATGAGGGAGAGAGGCCTAGTTTTCTTCAGGATGCTTGCTAAACAATAATATTTCTTCGTAAGTTTATATTTTCACAAACAGAGAAAGTCAAAAGATAAGTTTGGCTGCTCAGACATTTCTATCAGTGAAAACTTGATATATTCCAAAAATTGTCTAAAGCACAGAAAAACTTACTAATTAGGGAGCTCTGTTGATTATATGACTTTCAAAGTCCAAATATGAATGAAGGGCCATTGCCACTGGCAACCTCTTATAGCTAGCAAATGCCTTTAAGCATGTATAAAACAACATTAGATTCTATGAGACTAAAAGTACTCCACTGTATGACTCAGTAAATTGAAACCATAGATGGGGCTGGTACAACAGTAACTTACCATTGATTTGATATGGGTCTGTACAGATACATTACTTCTACAGAAGTTGGCCAGCAAACCAAAGCAAGGTAGTGTCAACTCATTCTCTGTACTCTGACTGAAATTATAAACACAGATACATGTAGATACGAGTCATAATAAAGCTTGCACACTATTAATTAAGCTAGAATGCGCCTCAGGGACAGATATTTTGACTGTCAAACTTTTACAATATTCTCTGGGCCTATCACTTGTGAGGGCTCATTTTGAGGCTTAAGGGATAAATAAGTTTTTCAATCAGTTAGTTTGTGAAAATCAGGAATTATATTTTCCCCCATAGAGATAACATACAGGGATGGTGGGCATTTTGAATTTTCAAATATTGGTAAGTATTGGGTACAAGTAATTTGTTTCTCTGGTACCAAAATTTACACAATGACCCCAATTTTTGATTTTTGATTTTGAAAAAGAATAGTTGAAAGTTTCATTGGAGAAAGTTGGGGCAAAAGTTTTCATTTTTGAGGTGCCAACCACCTTAATCCTTTGAACGCCAAAGTCAATTTTTCTCACCTTTACAAAATATACTCCAGTCAATTTTTCCCAGATTTTTGCCAAAATTTTGATAACAAACTGTAGCCAATGAAATATGATGTCCATTTGGGCCAAAATTATCATAAAATTTCAGAAAAATTCATAAAAATCGGTAAAACGTGGCAGTTAAATATTGGTGGGAAAAATTACAGCACTCAAACGATTAACCCTTTCGCCACCATGGTGTGGCCCATTACATGTAGCAATGCACCTATTCACTGGAAATTGAGAGTGAATGAGTTAACTTGTTGCTGCATCAATCATAGCTCTGATATGAACCAAATCAGTACTCCAGTTACAGTGCAAATAGAAATATATCCAAAACAGGTTAGGAGTCTCTCTAAAGTACCGTGATCTTGGATCAGATCTGAAACATTGTTTTGAAAAACTGATTCCATACTATCAAGTGACTACTTATGCGACTTGAATAGTCACTTATTATTGTATGGAAAGGAACTTTCATAGTTATGACTAGTCTGGACAGCAAGTTCTTTGAAACAACAGGTATCGGGCAAAGACTTAATACGTACATGTGTGTGATTAAAAACTTGAAAAGCTCATCTGCATATGAACTTGGATACGGAACACGACAGTTGTAGGTAATCCTCTGGAGTAGCTGTACACTCTGCAATCAAACAGAATAAGAAGAATCAAAGTTGTGTAAAACATTTGGTAAGCAGCTGAAAATGAGCAACTTTGAGCATGAATATAGGACCATATACAATACATTGCATTAAGACGGCATGTAGCTTGTATGGAACAATGGTGGGAAAGTGACAGATATGAAGAGAATGTTTCAAAACAGATGCCTGCGAACATATATGCCATCATTTTATCAGAAAGATATATCAAATCTAACCATTTTCTGTAATATATTGACAGCTTTCTTCCATCCATTTGAAAACTCAGGAAATCATTTTTTTTTCTCAGAAAAAAAACTTTTTTAAAGGTAGGGGAATCGATCCCAGGGATTGAGTTTGTTCTAGTCTGTAAGAGGATTATGAAGGTGTCATAGCCTTTTGTTTTCCATTGAAAATGTAATCTAGTAAGTAAATTTCCTGGCAAGACAATCTGACGCCTGACGCAGGCCTTTAATTTATAATATCAACAAATTTAATATTAGTTGCAAGTCTAAAGTTTAAATGAGTAATCATCACCTTTTCATCAATATGCCGGGTAATCCTGAGCAGATTTTTTGGAATATCCTGATTTAAACCCTTACGATTACAATTCTAAAGTGAAATAATAAAATATAAACTACTCCTGGTATACATAGAGGAGAATCAACATCAGAACTAGCATTTGGTTCCACAGACAAAGTATGATCTCAGTACTTTGTAGTTGCAGGATTACAATTTTACATACACAAGTTACCGTAGAGTATACTTTGATAAAAATCGCAAAATGCGTCAAGTCAAACTGTGTTTCAAAGAATTGCATTTTATATTGTATTTTTGTTGTAAAATTGATTGACTCACCTTTACCACAATTTTGTCAGTTGGAGATTTGCTGTGTTGTAACAGAATGTGAGCAACTGATGGAGTGACATGATAGGTTGTATGCAGAACGTCTTTGATTTCAGCATCAGAAGCTGTCAGAGGCAGGGGACAAAACAGATGCATCAGTTCCATAAAAGCTGATTTTGATTTGGATTGCAGCTAACAGTCACTGTATTCCCTGTTTTTGTCTCAACAGTAATGTAAGGATTTCATTTGAATGTGAATCCTTTTTTCTCCTATGGTATAGCGTTCAGAATTACGAGACTGAATTTAATTATCAGAATTCTCAAAAAATTTGTTATCAACATGTGGATTAGACTCTTTCACTGTTAATTCCAGTACTTTTGACTAAATTATCAACATGAAATTGAATAAGTCTGCCTACAAATTAAAGTGATACATAAAAGTGTAACTTTTCAACCAAACTTCCACAGAGCAGTCAAGATTTATAGATTTTACCACAAACAATTAGTGTCATTGAGGCAATGAAAATCTGTTTTCTTCACTGCTTTGTTGGCAGTATGCCAGACAAATGTTACCTGAGCTGCCAAACCATTTTACCTTTAGCTCCCTCAGTACAACAACACAATTATGTGAGGGAACAGACAAAATAATATAGTGGTGCCAAATATCTTTGTCTCTGTTCTACAATTGGTCTAATGGATATATACACTGATAGATCTTGAAAAAGGTGGTAAAAAACAGGGAAAATTCTCTTGGGCAATATCTGAAAAAAATTGCAGCAGTGGACAAAATTGATGCAATAGTTTGATAAAAAAAATGCTTTCGATTTGGAGCTAACAGTCACTGTATTCAGTGTTTGTGTTAACAGAAATGTGAAGACTGAATCTAAATGTCATAACTGGGCACAGCCACACTGTAAAAAGTGTACTGTGGAATTCTGAACAAATAAAGTATATGTAATATGCAGATGCCAATTTCTTAAAACAAAATGACAAATCTTGCATTTGACAGGCTTCATTCTGACTCCCCTCTGCCTATGTTCAAATGAGCAATGCCCAACACAACAGAATTTACTCTGATGTTAAACCAGTTACTCTACTTGGTTCAAATCTGTGATCAACAGAATCTTGTGCGTTTATGTTACAACTGTTCACAACCATTGAATACAACTGACTGAGGTGCACTGGAAATCACAGTGTGTGACAAAATAACCCATCTTCAATCATGTTTCTTTTTCAGTATTGTGAACTCACTCCATTCTATGGTGTGACATGTAACCAAAGTTGATACTATCTACAATATGCCCTCCAAGCCAATACACTGTATTTGACACATCATTGACTCTTGGGGGCTCTCTCTGACTCAGGGAAAGTTCACACATGTGGTATATCGCCAGTATACCACGGTTTCTTTTGCGTCTCGACCAATCAGATCGCTGTATTTGCACCATCAATATACTGGTATGATATAATTTTGCATACATATATACTAGTAGACCTTGCCTCTGATCTCAGCAAACAAATAATCAGCAATTATTTCCACCTATTAAACTTCACCAGCCTGTTTTGAAATTTACCTGTCCACAGCATGCAGTAATGCCCTACTCTACATGTAGGTCATACCAGGGACCAAAGTCCATCTATTCACAAACAATGTAGACTTACCTAAGTTTTGCAAAACAGTGATGACTTTGATGAGCAACTCATTAGGACTGGATGGTTCGCTGAGTATGTCCATCAGACATGTCAAACATTCTGTTGGTAAGATCTGCTTTGGTGAGAAAAACTTCAATGACCTTCCAGGCGCAGTTAGGTTGATCAGGTTCTATTGTATAATATAAAGACAGGGATATTATTAGTTCATGACCTGTTTGCCCCATTTCCCTGTAAAAATGTCCTCAATCATCTCTGGTAACGATAGGCCAGGCCCAGACCATATGGTGCTGAAAGTGTTAGGGGTAAGACACATCTTTTCTGCAATTTAGTTTGACACCCACAAAAAACTTTACACAAATGTATTTACACGTTTTTTTTTGAAATTTTTGAAAGACAGACGAAAGAAAGCTTGTGATCAAAAATCCATGTTGGCTATCAAATCTACTGTTACACTACAGGTTTTCTGGCTAATATTGGAAGAGAATTGTGTTTTTGGAAAGGCTGTGTCCCAGAATTTTAAGGTCCTGGCAAACCACACTGGAATAAAAATGAAAAAAAACTAACTGCAGAGTAACTTGCAGAGAAATTTACACAGGAAATTTCATTTCAAATACGACCACCAATTCTTGCTTCTATTAAAATGAAAATAAAAACCCAAGTTTATTCCTGCATTATTGTTTTGTTTAAGGGAAGTAGCACCGAAGGATTAGCTTGAAAATATCATCGAAAGCTACTTGAATCTGATAACAAATAAGGCTGGTTACCCAAGGGCTATGGTCAGTCTGCAAGCTCCATGGGCAAACCATGAAGCCAAAATATTACCTATGGGCTACGTAACAAAACAACGTTTTTGATTTGCTTTGGTTTACAAAATTTTACAATTACACCATAAATGACGGGTTTTTATATTTTCATGCAGTGAAATGGGTTTGAGAGCAGCATGGCTGTCAAATCCAAGGTTTTGTTGATTTTTACGTACATCCAGTTGCCTCTCCAAGTTTATCAGGTTACTGTCGCTACTGTTGTTTGCATATTGGTTCGCTGCCAAAACTGCAGTCTTCAGAACGCTGTTCGGATCCATCGTATCCTCAAAGCCCCCTGATCGGATCGATGTTTGAACCAGCAGAAGATATCACGAGATGAGAATGGATCTAAATAAAATGATCTTCCAACTTATGCGTTGCAATCCTGAATTTTGAACTCCTTCAACGTTATTGAGCCGTACAATCGAGAGTGACAGGAGACAAAATTCGATGTGAAATACACAATGCAATGCAATGGTCAGAACGAAAACGGTGAGTGATCAAGTAAAATATCTGGTCCCAGGCGACGTTGTCTTGGTTCTGACTGTCATCTGCAGTTGAAACTATTCATATTCCAAATATCTTCAAAACTTGCCGGATGGAAAAGCTATTGCCGTCGAAAAAGTAGAGTGTTCAAATTCAAGAACAACTCAGGAATGCTCACAACTTTGAAACGACCGCCATTTTGAAATTATTCTGATCTTGTAGATGTGCGCATGCCCAAATAACATGACAATACTTGACAATACTGCGCTTGTGCAAGATTACTCTGATCTCTTGACCTGTAACTTGACGTTGAAACTTTTTTACGTGGCATGGCAACGGAAAACACAGTATCGTCATGGTTCTACTTCACGTGGATGGAGAACGGACCCTGGAGAACGGAAAACCTCAAATGTTTCAAAAGGGATAAGATGGCCATAAGTCAACAACTGCCGTCCTTGCTGCGAATCCGTAGCCTCTGCCACTCGGGTAGCTTGGTCATTGGAGTCCCAGCAGAACATGTCAAGGAGTGGCAGGGCTCGTTTTCGCAGCAACTGCCGTCCCTGATATGCAGTGATAACAATGAATTACATTGTATAAACCCATGCTTTAACTTCGTGTTTGCATTTCTGCTTCTTGTTGAGAAATATATTTATTTTATTTATTATACTGTACTTCCTCACTGGCGTTAAAAGATTACAAGACTGAATATGGACATCCAAAAATAATAAAACAACTAGACTGCGAGAGAAAACCCCTTTGCACCACAGTTGAGCAATACATACAAAGTCAAGACTAAAACAGAAGCCAGTAAATGGAAGAGACAAACAGGTGTCGAACACCTCCAGCTCTGTCCCATCATACATCAAAAATGGGGGGGGGGGGGGGAATGTAAGGACAACGACAAACAGAAAAAAAAGAACATCAAACATTCACATGATAAAAGCAGAGAAAATGTCAGATAAAATCTAACACAGGAGCAAATGACGTTGGATGGCAACTGTGACAACGGCATGTTGTTATCCATGTACAAGTGTCAGTGGAATTGAAATGAGTTTTAAATTTCTGCTGATAAAACAAATTTACTTTAGATTTGACAAGAGATAGACTCTCTGAAGATCTGATGCGGGAATCTAACTGGTTCCACAAGGGAACAATTCTGTTAAAAATGTATTGCAATACATACATGAAAAGTTTATTAAATCAGAAAAAAATTCTAAATATGATTTTATTGGGAAGTCAACGTTTTCAGTGAAAAATTGAATGAGTAAAACATAGACAGAATTGTCATTGTAACGGATATTATTTGCTTTCGAAGAGCAAAGAATAAAAATGGTTCATGAAATATGCCTTGCTTCAAGTGATCTTGTCAGATCCACGCACCAGCAACAACACATCATCCAGTTGACTCAAAGACTATTGTTTCAAGTGTTGCAGTCTGTGTAAAAAGCAAGGACAGCTGTGTCCGAAAATAATAAAAAGTGAGATCAAAGTTTCTTGTACCTAACGAAGTGCTATGGCAGTTTTTAAACAAATGAATGAAAAAAAAATGTTTTCAGGAATTCTCTCTGTGTATCGTTATTATTCACCACCGATAATACTGATTCATATCACAATTTTATTATTATTATTATTATTATTATTATTATTATTATTGTACTTGGGCCTCAGCCCAAGTACATTTGTTTTCATTCCGTGGGAAAAAACATCTGTAAGGTATAACCATTTCTGGCTGAGACCAGGGAGGGCAAATGTCTTGGCTTCATCTTTCTTGGCATAATAAATGGCGTAATGATGCTAACTTAAAAAAGTGCTGCTCTCAGCCAGTCATGAATAAGTGAGATGTGAATATAAATGCTTCTCTATCTGAGTTTTTTGCCACAAAATCTTCTGAATATAATCAAAATGTGCATCGAAATGCAACAATTAATGCACCCTCCGTTTCCTAAGCGATGGCACGACCCTTGCTACACCCACTGGACGAGCCAAAGTGGGAGGGGTAATTTCAGTTTGGTCGAACAGGAGGGCTCGAGACCAGAATTTAACATTTAAACTTGAAACATGTTTAATCACTGACAAGATGTGGACTAGTGTTAATCACAGTGAAAGTTTGAAAAGGAAAGGTTTTATACCCCGGACACAATGAAAAACATTACGACTGGAAACTGTACCCCAGTTGAGAATAGTAATGCCCACAGCGATGGAGAACACTTATCCTTGAGCTGAGAAAACCAGACCATCATTTCGAAATAGAGCTGCAGATTCGAGAAGCTCGTTCAAAATAGCTAGGTACACCCATAAAGGGGTGGTTTCGAGTTTTGAGGGCAAATTTCGCCTCCTTCATATAGAAATCGTACGTTTGTTTTTCCAGGAGAACACACCATTTGACACAAAATTTGCATGTAAAGGGGTCGCCAGTAAGTACGTGGTCAAATCTGGCATAAGAAACAATATGAAATGTTGGGTAAAGCCAGTCCAAAATAAACTGATTTGAACTTTTGTGTTTTGTAATTTATACCACTGCAGTAACATTACCTTTTTTTGACAACATCACACAATGTAATACGTTTTGAAACTGAATACTCCGACGTATTCTGTGTCTCCTTTGCTAAAAAATACGGTATTGCCGATTACCATGTAAGGAGATGATGACGTCAAGACAGATTTGTGGTGCGTTTGGTCCTGGATGGTGCACGAAGTTTTGTCGAGGTAGCTTGTGCATTTATTTCCTAAATGGGAGAGGTTAGGGTCTATCTAAACGAAGGCCGAAGAATGTTATGATACTCTAAGCGAGCTGAACTCTAACGCGAATGGTTGGATAATTTGGAGGATGTCTAGAACCGGGGTCTAGAATGATCTCGTCTCATTAAGATTATTTGGCGGTCAGTATTGAATTTCAACTGCGTCACAAGTTTGCAAAATGAGTATTCCGTCGAACGGTCAACGAACGATGTTTTAGAAATCTGGAGACATGGCACATCGCATTTTTATTTTAGTATTTTATATTTTACAAAAGATTTAAGAAGCAATGATTTTGTCGAAAATTCTGAAAAAAATATAGGAAGATTTGATCGCGAACACATTTTCACTTGGGGTCAACTAGCCCTGCGTACGATGCTGTGTTCCGCTACAGCTAATCGCCCCGCTCACCCTGCAAAGACCCGTACGTAGGGTCGGTGACTTCAAATCCATTTTGGGACTTCACGTAAAAGGCCAAATTACTGCCGAAATTCAGCGTTCTTGGGCCCAAGTCGTATCCCAGCCTACCTCAGCTACTCGATCGCTTCCAAAAATGACAGTCTTTTATTCACTTCTCGTAAATAACCGTCGATGTCGGCAACTCTCTCGCTAGCCCTGCGTACGATGCTGTGTGTTAGCTGTAGCACATAGCATCGTACGCAGGGCTAGGGGTCAACCGGATGCGCTATTTTGCGGGTTGCGGGTTGCGGGCTGCGGGTTGCGGGCATGAAAAAATGTGTGTTTTTTGATATCATTTTCGCCCTTCTCACACTCAGATTAGTTCAACCGCCGATAAAAGCACAATATTCAAAATCGTTTTCAACGCCGTTTCAGATAATTTTATTGTGGTGAACACGATTATAGTCCTAGGAAACTTTTCAAAGTCACGCTGGATCAAATGCTTGAAGGGGGCATACCGGCATGGAGCGACTATCATACTGCAGGTGCAAGTCATACGTTCATGATATTAGGAGATAAATTATTGAGAGCTGCAGAACACAAACTCATCCAAAAATATTCCTATTAGATCGATTCCTGAAAATAAGGCAACGCACCGGCGTGTTTTTCCCACTGAAATTCTCGCGTAAAATGTTAGCAGAATGTCGTTCTCTGAGGTCGCGACCTCGCTTGAACCGAAACGGCAAAGTAAACTAAGTCCTTTGTTGTACGTCTTTTTCTTTTTAAAGATTTCATGAAAAATACACGGCATTTACAATACACATCACTTCTACGCTTTTTTAAGTCAAATCTTTCCTTATGCATTGCATTTAACTAGGCATTGTTTAATTTTCTGTATGAGTTGCCCTGGAACCGAATTGTGAATGGATGCATTACAAAGAATTTACTTCCTATGGCCTGATACTAGAAATGTAACAATTTCATTCCGCGATAAGTGGCGACATTTCCGAGGCGCGTTTTTTTTGTCAGTCTGGTATTACGTAATTTCTCACTCACATCCATGGCAAGAAAGAAAAGTGATTCAGATCCCTAATTATTTGTAATGGCCAGGCAGCTCGGATAAATGAATTGGTCCTCGGAATCGCCGCTTTTAGTTTAGCAGATTTTGATTTTTTTCAGAAACGACGTATTTTCACCCATTTGGTTTGGTCTGTTATAGCATCTTCAGTCCAAAAATCAAGTTTACAGCATTGATGTTTTCAACAGCCTTCAAATATACAGTATTACGTTAAAATACACCATATAGTTATTGTTTCATTAATTTTAACCATCTTGACCTGATGGTGAAATATGGACTCCGCAGGAAAGGGATACTGTACGATAGACCTGATCATGATTATTGATAATAGACACCTTCTAAAGGTTTTATTTCTTATATACTATATGCCATATTACATATATTAGAAATCTAGCCATAATTCTAAAAACCCGCAGCCCGCAGCCCGCAACCCGCACTTTAGCAGATACCGGGGTCAACATGGGGTCGCAGCCATGTTGCCTCAAAGCTTATTTCTGTCTGCACTCAAAAATGTCGGATATGAACCTGAAAAATCGATGCAATTTCGTCAAAATTCGGCGATATTTCAGCCTATAGACAAAATTTTATCTAGGTAAGGTAAATTTACTGAAATTTGATCGACAAATAATCCTGAGCTTGAACGTGACAGCTCGCCTTCTCCGGGAAGTCAAGTATCCAGCTGCCCATACACAGTTGCCCATATGGCCAGGTTTATGAGATTGTTTTCAAGCGAGCGAGCCAATAGAGCTAGAGGTCTGATTTTTGGTATATAGGAATAACTTAGCAATACAATTATTTTGACAAAATGTCACGTGACCTCAATGACCTTTGACCTCAAATAGATATATTTGTCCACAACTCAGTAACCACAAGTGCTACACTGTTCATATTTGGTATGATGGGACACCTTATGACACCACATATTGTACCTCATTAATATGCGCATATCTAATTCTGAGCAAGCCAATAGAGCTGGATGTCCGATTTTTGGTATATAGGGATAACTATAGGGTAGAAATCTAAATATGCCCATCTAAATATTAGACATCTACCATCGAGAACAAAAGAAATTTGCTGTAATTTGAATATTTAAGGAGTTTAAGCAATTTTCACAATAAATAAAGAACCCGTGCCTCAAACTCCACAAAAGTTGCTAGACATATTTTACCGTTGTCATGCCATTGCTTCGTTTAATAACCAGTTAATCAAATGCCTAATTGACAGGAGGAAATTCAAGACCATATTTGAATAGTAGTATATATTATCCTCAAAATTACTCTATCACGGCCCAAGTACTCATTGCCTTCAGCAATACTGCCTTGTTATTATCGTGGTTGTTGTTGTCGTTTTTATCGTCATTAGGGATGATTCAGAATTTACTTCCAGGGGGGGTGGAGGATTTTCAGGGGGGGGGCACCCATTTTTCCAAGAAAATTTGGGGGGGGGCCAGACAAAAATACCACAATCTTTTAGGGGGGGGCCAAGGAAAAAAAACATCAATTCAATATTTGCCCAGAATTTCTGATCTCTACAAAAGAGAACCATAGACGCTACCTGGGTGACAGAGAAACTCACATGTTTAGTTAAACTCCTTTAGCTGCCAAATTCGGTAATATTCACAGTGGTTTGTTTTATGCATCTATAGCAGTATCTTGTTCTCCTCCCTGAAGCGTTATGAAATGTCCAGTATTTAGCATGTCAATACAAACCATACAGTGAACAGTCAGGGTTGTTTTTGTTGAAAAGAGATCTCAGATCAAGTCCAGACTAGAATTCATTTATCAACAATAACAATGGTCATTTATGTTCACACTGGTATATTGCTAAATACAGCATTGGGTGTTCTATGTAGTGATAGAATAACAAACAAATGCTGATACACAGAGATGAACATTGAACAAATGCTAAAAATTACAGCAAATGTCTTTTTAAGGTTGGGTTTACCTTGTAGCTTGTAAAGCAGTTGAAAGTTGCATCATAAAGAAGTGTTAATTTATGCAAATGTATGCAAATCACCCGATTTTTGGCTTCTTTTGCCTCCCAATTCAAAATTTCCAAAGAATTTAACTCCACTCCGGCTGGGTCAAATTTTCTGAAATTTCACATTATGTTTTTTAAATGCTATATAACACAACAACTATCAATTGGTTTTGTTTGGCAATAAAGCTCTTACATTTTTAATAAGAGGCATTTTGAATAAGAGGCATTTTAATTTGCTGATCATGATTTTAATCAATTATTAGTGTCAGTCTTTAAACCCCTACAATTTTAAAATGAGGATGGATAATGCCAAATAAAATAGTTGTCTTTTCTACATGAATACTCTCCTTTCAAGTGAAATATTACATTTCAGAAAATACTGTCTAGATTTTGACTTAAATAAATTTTTATCATTAATACAAAAATTTAGGTTTTTTACCCCAAATATACACCAACTTCATCCTTTGAGTAAACTACTGCTACTCTTCTTTTTCTGCTTCTTTTTTCTATGTTTCATTCTCATCAATTTTACCCTTTCTAAATTTTTAAATGTTCTACATAACTTTTTACAGTGCTTACATCTACTATAAACTTTTTGAAAATAAATTTATGGCCGTCTCATCTTCAAGGTGCTTTTCAGCGAATAGTTTTTTAATGTTGAAAATAAAAATATTATGTATTACTGTCAAAAATATATGGTGAAAAATTTACAAAAGGGTTGATTTTCCAATAATCCTGTATGCGCATCCAGAAGATCATGTGGCACTGCGCCAATGCTATGGTGTCGGATTGTTGAAATATTGTGTACACAAGAAATTTGCTGTAGTCCAAGAAGTGATCTCAGTGTGTATGAGGCTAGGAGAAATGTGGATAGGCTTACACATTGTGTATTGATGCTAATACTTTTGTGTCCCATTCATTCTGATATGTATAATCAAAGATTTCACAGTGGTGGCTGGCAGAAAAGGCAAAAAAACAAATTAACATTTATTGTTTCGTGTCATCTGAAAACATGCGCATCATGACTATTTTAAAATTAAAGTTTGTTAAAAAAATTTGAAATATGCATGCTCTGTCAATTTTGAAAAATACTGCTGACAAAATGTGAATTTTGACTTGCACAGGGTTGTCTGCATTTTAATATGAACAATGGATTGTGAATGGAATGAGCAGAATAAAATGTGAATTCATGTTTTGGATAAGGTGTTTTGTCCAAGAAATGTTCTAAAATATTCCTCAGCATTTTGCTTTCAGTGGCAGCTACTTGGTTTTATGATAACCATATTAGAAAAAAAAGAGAAATTAAAAACAAGTTGGCTTTCACCAATTTCAATTCCTAATGTTTAAAACTTTCACCGTGAGTCTGCAAATATTCAGCATCATCAAATGAAAATGTATGCTGAACGTGTGCATGTACATGTACATCTCACTTTCCAGAAATATCTGGATATCTGCAAATGATGTACCATTAAACTTCAAGATATATATCACTTTGCCAATTATCTGCTCCTCTGATTTTCTGTTCACCATTTCTAACTGACATCTTTGCTTGTCTTTGTGTGCATCATATGTATCAGTGAGACATAACGAAAAAAGTATTCATATTTAGTAATTAACTTTTCTTTAGAAATTTACAACCAGATATGTTTATTGCTAGCCTTTCCAAAGTGTGCCACTTGCAGTCCCTGCAAATCATTCTTTTTATAGTCACATAACCCTGAAATTATTTGTTATATCATCGATTAATGTCCACTAGGCCTTACAGTTCCTGCAACTTGTTAGACTAGATATGTCTATAATGTACCGTATAAGCATGCATGTATATATTAGGGGGGGGCATGGAAAAAAAACAGGAAAGATGAGGGGGGGGCATAGATTTTTTCTATAATTTACTAGGGGGGCCATGGAAAAAATCACCGAGAAAATAGAAAATCCTCCACCCTCCCCTGGAAGTAAATTCTGAATCGTCCCTTACGTTTATACTACAAGGACAAATTTTGCTGTTGGACGGACGCCTGCGCAGATCGCTGTTTTGGAATGTGACCTTTCAAATTGACCCCAGTCAATATGGCGGCGGATGTAAAAGTATTGCAGAAGATATTCCGTGTGTTTTACTTTGATCTCCTTCGGTAAAATGGCAAGTCCTAGCACCGATCTTCCAACGACAGAGTTGAGAGGAAAATGCCTAAGAGGTCTAGGAAAGGAAGAGGAAAAGGGAGTCGGAATAAGTTAGCAATCACCGATCAAACCGGTAGGTGTACCATTTACTACAGGCTGTAGCCGCGCCGTCAACTCGACTGTAACTTGTCTGTACTCGTAAACCCATTCAGACCGAGAAAGCTCTGCGAAAACTAGATATCAGACATATGAATGAAGGGAAATGTATGAGCAATAACTAAAGTATCTTTTCAAACTGTAATTTAAGAACCTGATCACGTGTTTCCTGAACATAAGAACACCAGTGATATTATATATATGCGGCATTCTGCTAAATCATCACACCATGAATGAGACTGTGTTGCATGCCGGTTAAATGAGATTGCACAATCGTTTTTACGCAGAGCACAGTTTGGAAAGGGAAGAGACTGTACGCAGGGCTACCTTGTGGCGTTTACCTCAAATTTTCTCAGAGTACATGGTATTTCGCAATAGTTAAAACACGGTCCGGACCGTGGTTGAAGCAGTAAGCGTCGTGATTTCTGTCAGTTCACAACCATTCACGTCTGAGAAGCCCTGTGCCATGGTAGGTTTTGATTTTGTAAAGACTATAGTATTTGTTGTTGTAGCTGTTGGTCACTAAATATACTTGGACTTGTGCACATTTCACGCTCGGAGAGTCCCCAATGTACAGCAAGGAACCGGAAGGCACCTTCCCCAAAAAGGGGATTCTCTCCCAATCGGGAGACTTTCTAGCTCTGCATGGCAGGGCTGTGTTACCGTCGTTTATACGGCCTCCCACCGTATACGGCCTCCCACCGTGGGAGGCCGTATAACGCCGGTAACACACAGCCCTGCCATGCAGAGCTAGAGATTTCCTAGAAATGTTACATGTATTTAGATACAACTACTTGATGAAAGTTATTCTCAAAATTACAGAAATCTCCCGATCGGGAGACTTTTTCCAGAATGTGTAACAGTTTCAAAATGTTAATGAATGAATTCCGGGACATGACTTCGACGTTAAAAAGTACAAATGGAGTTGATCCACACTGCAGAAATACATTTTTCATATAAAGTGACAATTTGCTGTATTCCTTTTCTGCAGAGGGTATCACTAGTATTATCGAATAAATGTGAAAATATACAAAGAAAGCAATGGTGAACTTAATTGTAAACCCACCCCTCAAATAGGATCAGAAACATACTAGTACACTTTTCTAAATGTGCAAATGTCTATTAAATTGCGCAGAACTACTCTATCAAAAAAAGTCTTTGAAATGGGAGAAATTCTCCTGATCAAGAGGTCAATTTTTCTCTCAATCGGGAGATTGTCTCCTGATGTACTGAGCAACCAATGCTTTGCAATTCACAGCTGTGTGCGGAGATACGGTTTGTTTTACTTTTGATGATTTGCTCAATATTCTGGCTGAACGTAATTTACATAGGGCTGAGAGATACAAAAGACATGTTGATTCTGACAAGTTTTGAACACATCTAAAAAGTTACTGATTTTTAGTCCCCACGGACACCGTCCGGGGGGACTTATAGGTTTGGTCATGTCCGTCCGTGCGTGCGTGCGTGCGTCCGTCTGTGCGTCCGTCCGTTCACGCAGATATCTCAGATACGCCTGGAGCGATTTCATTCAAACTTGGTACATAGATTACTTCATATGTCATACATATGCACGTCGATTTGTTTTTTGATACGATCCAATATGGCCGCCAGGCGGCCATTTTATTACAATTTTTTCATGTACAGAGCCATAACTCAGGCATACCTAAACCGATTTTATTCAAATTTGGTACAAGGACATTGACCAATGTCATAGATATGCACGTCAATTTGGTTTGTGATACGATCCAATATGGCCGCCAGGCGGCCATTTTGTTATGATTTTTTCATGTACAGAGCCATAACTCAGACATGTTTCAACCGATTTTATTCAAAGTTGGTACAAGGACATTGACCAATGTCATAGACATGCACGTCAATTTGGTTTGTGATACGATCCAATATGACAGCCAGGCGTCAATTTTGTTACGATTTTTTCATGTACAGAGCCATAACTCAGGCATATCTCAACTGATTTTATTCAAAGTTGGTACAAGGACATCGACCTATGTAATATATATGCACATTGATTTGTTTTGTGAAACGATCCAATATGGTCGCTGTGTGGCCATTTTGTTACGTTTTTTTCATATACAGAACCATAATCAGACATGTATCAAGCAAATTTATTCAAAGTTGGTACAAGGAGATTGACTTGTGTCATACATATGCACGTCAATTTGTTTTGTGACACAATCCAATATGGCTGCCTTGTGGCCATTTTGTTACGATTTTTTCATGTACAGAGCCATAACTCAGGCATATCTCAACCGATTTTATTCAAAGTTGGTACAAGGACATTAACCTATGTCATACATATGTAAGTAAATTTGTTTCATGATATGATCCAATATGGCTGCATGGCAGCCATTTGTTACAATTTTTCATGTCCATAGCCAAACTAGGCACATCTCAACCGATTTTATTCACCGATTTTATTCAAACTTAATAAAAGGACATCACAGACCAAATTCATGAAGAGGACTCTATCCTCTCTGAGGACTTGTAATCAAAGTACCCATTAACAAGTGGGGACTGTGTCATCTACGATGACTTGTTTTTTAAAGTCAGTGGTTAGAGTCATAGAGCCTTGAAAATTGGGGCAACTTACTGCCACAAGACATATTTTAAATCAGTTTGCATTCTTGTCTCTTTGTAGATGTCACAGTGAATGATTTTGCCAATGCTGATGGTAGCCAGCTAAAAAGTGGTAGGCAGTCCAAGGCATCAACCAATGCAATGATTAAGGAAGGTAAGAATGTTAAAAGAAATCTTCATGAAGGAGATTACAAAGTAAAGATGTGTACACAAAGTAAAGATGTGTACACACAAATCACCACTTCAAGAAAGGTCACAGGGTCATTCATGCCATCATAGGCAAGAAATCACCACAAACGCAAGCAGGGCTTCCTTCGATTTCATTGCTCTTCAATCACACAGCAGTCTTGAGAAGTTTTACTCATGATATAAATGCTTCATATGTTTTATAAGAGTTGCAATTCGATATACTGAATAGCACTTCTTCATCAACTAATGTTATCACAATAGGGGCCTTGCGGTTACAGGTTTGTTGCCATATACAGCCGCATCATGTGTATGACATGCAATGTTGATGAACATAATGCATATGTTATTGTAGGATGCTTTTTGCGTCTGTTGTCAACCTGATCCAAACTTATAAAAATGCTCGGTTTCTGGCGCTGAATTTCCGACGTTCAATCTCTCATATGTCCGTTTTCTGCATTTGGGGCTTAGAGTGACGAAAATACCCAAGCAGGACACAAAGACAAGTGATGCATGTTGTCCCTAAAATGTGCGGAACGTCCCTCAAAATAAATGGTAGTGGGACACAGATTCCCCTGTTTTAAAATTCCTGGCTGCAATGCTGCTATTATTCATGTTTCAAAAACATATGTAGCGTTTGTGACCCTCATTATGCTATTTTAAAAATCTATATATGCTGTTACCTGATACCAATGATTTGACATATTAAGGAGAACCCTAGCTTTAAATTAACTTAGGTTTAAATCCTGATTTTAATAAACACTGCACATAAAAATAATTTAAATTGTATAAAAACAAATTTATGAAACATTTCAGTGAGAAGTCTATGTGGACCTGCCTCAGAAGAAAAGATCAACTTATCTTCAGAAGATGACCTGGCTTGGTATGATAAAGATTTTTCATGTGATGAAGATGATCTGATGATGGATGATGATGAAAATGATGCTGGTGTAGAAAAAAAGAGTTCACCAAAGACAGGTATGAATTATTTACCCATTTTACCACAGTGGTATGACCCAAACCCATTGTTATTAATGGCAAATGTGGACCTGTTGACAGGGAATTGGGTTGAACTGGTTAAACCTCAGTAGTGGTTTTGCTTTGCAGTTTTGCCGTTTTCAAATATCCTATTTTTAGTTCCAATATCAGCAACTTTGAGCTTTTCAAAAAAATAGGTGGTTGCTCATCAGAATTGGTTGTACGTCATTGTTTGTCAATTTTTTACAGTCCAAAGTTTGATTGATAGTTTGGTAATGAGATGCCCATGGTTGACTTCATTCAAATTTGTTCACATTGTGGTGAAATCTTCAATTTTGTCTTTTAAGGGATATTTCTGTCAACTTTTATCAGGAATCTTCTTCAAAATGGCTTGCCAAGTTTGATATTTGGCATCAGGTCTTTCGAGATGATCTAATGTTAATTTATTCAAATTATAGTAAACTTTGCAAATCTTTATTTTAAGGCCGGTTTTGCCATGTTCAGTAAAAAATCTGAAATTTTCTTCATCAGAAATGATGTGGAGACAGCTTTGATATTTGATATGCAGTTATGGAGAGATGGCTTTGATATGTTGGATGGGAGTCTCCATGAATGGTCTAATCTAAATTTGTTCAAATCTTGGTGAAATTTTTAACATATGAATAGTGGTATTGGTAAAAGTCTCCTGTAAATGTTTGACATAAACAGAAAGTTCAGGGCATGAGATTTGAGGCGAGCGATCGCTCCGCTCGCCTAGCGCTCGCGCAAATCAAAATCCACGCGAACGATTTTCCGCTCGCGTGGCAACTTGGACAGGACTGCGACATGTTCACAGGATGAATGCACTGCAAAAAAACTGGCGTCTGAGCACGTGTTCATCATCGGAATGACAGGCTACAGCCTGCAGACTTCAGCTTCTTTTTTGTAAAAATTAATTAAATTGTAGCGAACATATGAACAAGAGAAACAAAGGCCATGCGTACGTGTGCCCATACCGTGTCTTCTATTTCTAAGCTTTGCTATACATGTATATGCATTCGCGTTCCGAAAACACACAGTCCCTACAAGGGATTAGCCGTGGCCGTGGCTAGTAAAACTCATCAAATTGTGTTGCTTTATATGCGATGTCTGTACAGAGTACGCAACCACGACTATATTGAACGTAAGCCTGGCATCTGTCCGGAGTGGGCCGCTCCCATATATCATACAGGCAATTCATTCAACACGAATTTTGCGATCCTCCCTCATTTGTTCGTACTCATTTTCTTGAAAAGTGTTTGGCTGACTGCATAATTAGGAAGAACCGTATTCTCGATGAATTAAGAGCACAGAGATTTCGACAAGAATTGAATATGCAGTTTGGAGAAATATTTGAAGATGTTAATGCACGATCGCCGCTCTCATATGCGTACTATGAAAACCTCCTCGGAAATACGGCGCGCAGTTTCTCCGCCGAAAACAGCCGATTTTGAATCCAAAACTTGCACTGATCTTCGTTTTTGAGCACACCCACCCCGCCTAGGTATACGATGTGCTCAGCCACGCTTATAAACTTACGCAAAGCCTACTTTTCTCTCTCTATGCGAGGGAAGCGTTCGTATTCGCAGCCATTGTTAATCTCATTCAACCATGAGCACTCGGGCGAAAACCAGCCTTGCAAACAAAAGAGCATTGTGATATCGAACTTCAAAAGTAGATGTTCTGAGAGGAGTGCAACAAGAGAAAATTGTGAACAGTGTTCTCGCTAAGGCTTATTTGCGCGCCAATTGCGCAGTGTCTCCGACTGCTCTCGCAGTGAAATTTCATGTTTTGCGCAACTTTAGTCTCAGTCACTTCGATCGGTAGTTTTGGAAACGATAACTCGGAGCGAAATGTGCGATCTCGGCGTAGATTTTACTTCCGTGTTTCGGGTTTAGCGCCCGTTGGTGGCGCAGTTGCCACCAACGTTCATTGTACGTTGTGACGTACCTCAGCAAATTAGCATATACATGAACGGACCCAGCTGTGAGACAATAATCCGACGTATCTCAAGTTGCGCACCCTCTTGAAACTCAGAGGGAACACTGATTGTGAAGTATGTAAAACTTCTGAAGAGATAAAAAGAAAAAATTATTTTGTCAACAGAAAATGGTCATTGTAGATTGTAATTAGCTAAGAGGTATAAATAATGTTAATTACAGAGTGCTACATCGATAGTGTTATATCATAGCACAGTAAGTTGTCTGTATGTTGTGACTTGTCCAGTGATCAGGACTGTATTGCTGATACTGGTTCTTACTATAATAATACTTACCTTAAGTTCCTATAACAAACAAATATAACAAAAAACAAAAAATCAGAAAAAAACTAAAAATAGATATTCTCAAGTAGAATGCACAAGACACAATTAACGATTTCATAATTCATTTTATTTGCTTCACTCTCTCTATGCATTTCAGGGGAGTAGTTTTATCACTCTCGTAACACTCCCGCAGATAATTTTAGGAGAGTGATATTCAGCTCACCAGCACTTTTTAAATCTCATGCCCTGAAAGTTTGCAAGAAACCCCAAGTATTTCTGTCATGGTTGGACCATCATCTTTGCGAATAATTTTGCAAATGACATTTTCTCTACAGTCAAAAGAAAACAGAAGAAAGTCGTCAACAGAGAAGATCTTGTACCTAATGATGATGGCAAAGAATACCCGATAGATGTGTGGTGTCTTCTGTCAAACTTCATAGACCCAGAGGATGTTGGACACTTTGCTGGGATAAATCGCGCTACCTTCCATGTGACAAACACAATGCAGTTCTGGTTGAAACTCTATCACAGGTACTGTAGAATTTGCGTGCATTTTATATTGTTGCTTCTTTGAAGGTGTCATTTGGGCAGTATCTATGGTATTTAAATATTCAAGTCTTTGTTAAAATGCAACATATAGTACATGTTATACATCACTGCTTTAACCTGTTCACCCCCAGTTCACTGTAGACAGGTCCACACTCACCATTGATAACAATACTGTTGGGTCAAACCATTGTGGTGAAAGGGTTAAACCAACTTGACCCAAGGGTGACAATGAATTTGGCAAGATAATGATCAGTGTTTCTTGTTTGTTTCTATACTATACAGGTACTATCGGGCAGATTGCCAGCTCCCTGCATGTTTGCAACCCAACGCCATTGACAGAACTCTGAGACTGCGGGCCAGTGTGATACGAGCCCTGTTCATCATGTACAAACCTTTTCAAAGCAGAATACGGAGTTCTCTGCCCATGGAATCAATAACTCCGCACTGTCTGGTGAATGCACAGTGTCTTTACACATGGATTAAGCAACGGGCAAGTGGACCATGGAACTTCTTTTTCAAATTCCGCATGCCGGATTCAGAGCACCGACTGAAGAGAAACTGCATTATTCCATATGAGGATGACATCTGGAACAATCCGGAACACTCTTGTTGCGTTCTTAGCGTTTCCTGCCTGAACTTCATCCGTATTCCTGTTGTCATGGGAATGATCTTGACAAACGTTTACCTCAACGTCAGTAGAGACATGAAACATTTCAATTTGAAGTTGGTCTTTCACACAGCCAGAGAGAAAGGTCATTACCATAGCAACAGCGGTGTTGTGGTGACCCTTGACCCTATAACGAATGCAAGAATCTTACACTGGTGGCACCCTCACTACCCTGGAAATGAGTGAAATCTTGATCTGTCTGTGGTAGTTAATGAGTCAAAATGGAAAAATTCTATCACTTCAACGCAGGAACTATTTCATACCAGATCATTCTTCTTACATCAACACCTGAGGCAGTTCTAATATTTTCTGAATGTACTTTCATAACAGATGCCAAATGGCTCATCTGCATTCAATATTAGCTCTTATCCTGCCAGGCGGAATCACTTCCCCATCTGCCAAGGAGAACTGTTGAGACGAAAGCTAGAATATTTTCACTTCCTTGGCCCAGTATGATTCAACATTTTTATCTCAGTAAAAATGATGTGTACAGTGTCTCTGTTTTCAAGGGCCTTTGAATGTTAAAGTCTTTGTTAAAATGCAACATATGGGACCTATTATGTCTCACTGGTTATAACCAACTTGACCTGATGGTGACATATGAGCTTGCAGGATAAGGGTTAACCCTTTGAGCGCCAAAGTCAATTTTTGTCTCCTTTACAAAATATACTCCAGTTAATTTTTTCAGATTTTTGTCAAAATTTTGATAACAAACTGTAGCCAATGAAATGTGATGTCCAGTTGGTCCAAAATTATCAAAAAATTACAGAAAAATTAATAAAAATTTGTAAAAATGTTGCACTAAAATTTTGGTGGGAACAATTACAGCACTCAAAGGGTTAAGGATTGCTCAAGATTTGCAAATCCATATGGCTGGCAACCTCTTTTGCATCCAAGTCTCAAAAAATTTCACCGCAAGTAAAAAGTATCAAAGTCAAATGAGCTAGCCTGCAGAACAAATTCATTTTCTCCTTTGAATTGCCAGTTCTCCATTTCTGTAATTACGTAATATTTTGACTGAGTACCACCGGTAATCCTGTTGTTAGAAGAAAGCGAACTTCGCAAGAAAGTCTGTCAGATAGGTATGCGTCTGCAGCTACTATATTTTTCATCTGTCAGAATCATTAATTTATATCTGAAACTTCCGTGAAAATCAATGTTATTGAAAAATTGCTTGAACAGTGTACATGGTAATTTTCACATTTGTATATATTGCTGTGGTCACATGATTACCTCCCAGGACATCATTGTGCAAGGTCACAAGTCTGTGACTGGTACAGTTGTGACTCCATTGAAGTACAGCTGACCTTAATTTTGTCTGTGATCAGTCTAGTCTGTTCTGTTTCTTTGTTAGACCAACCTGTCTATTTCTGCATCAGGTGCGTGAAATTTTAAACCAATGAGATGATAATATCTGATGCAAGTCGGTCACATAGTGACTTTTTATAATACCTGAAATCCCTGTCTGTAGATGTATACCAGTGCAATTTTTTGCTGGCATACTATGAACAAGAGTCACATTTTCATGCTTGATGACATTTTGATGACTGCTTGCAGTTTTAATTTTGTACAAGACAGATGCTACATTTCTGGATTCTGTTGGGTTTTTTTTGTGAAATTGTAACCACCTGACGGATGTTCCAGCTTGTCAGCTATTGAACTGAAATCGGGACAGAGTTGGCGACATACACAAAAATATCAGTGCAGTTTTTATTTTCTGATTGAGACCAAACACAAAGGTTCACAAAATTACATTATACTGATAATTTATTCGTTCAGATCACAGTATTTAGAATGTTACAAAAGGCCATTTATCAAATGGAGACGTATGCTATGGGGCCTAGACTATCAGCGCCCTCAATGGTGTAGCAGAGAGAGGCACACAGGCTTTTGGCTGCAAACCATTTCTACACAAATTTTTAAATTATCAAAGACATGGCAACACTACATAGCCAATGAGCCGCTGTAAGATAGTCTTTTTGAACCTCAACTTTCAGTTTATGCTTTAACTTCAATAAGTTGTATACAGAAATGAGACGAAATGGACATCCTAGTATACAAGGAGGTTTATATGAAAGTGTAGAAATGTAATGCAGAAAAAATTGGGCAACATTTATGTACTGCCAAGTGCACCTTACTCTCATACCTGATTTTATTTTAATCTAATCAATAACTTTATCTAAGGTACACATCTGTGAAACATTGTAATTATTGTAATTATTGAGAAACACTTGTTAAAAATATGGTTATTGTGCAATAGTACACGAAGAGAGATTCACTGAAATATAGTACAATGACAAATTTGAAATCAGCTTTAATGTTTTGGTACACATGATTGAAGAATCAGTTACGTACTTAAGTACCCGTCAATGGAGTGTCGTCGGTGCTTTTGTAAAAGGTGATAAGTTTATACCAGTAATTGTTACCGTGGTTCCTCAGTGTATCAACCCAACGATAGTCACATTAGGGGACAAACGTTATCATCGTTCCACAATCATGTACCTATATTCCCCAACCCTGCGAAAATCAATTTATCATGATGAAGTCCATTGTCAAGGTTTATGATTTAACAAGAGCAGATAGGGTTTTTAAGTAATCATCTTAGCAATTATATGTCATAGTCTAAAGGGAAGAGTAAATCCATTGGTACCAGGTCCCAAATAACAAAATTTTGTCGCTCAGACAACAGAATTGGCCATTTCACCGATGCAACAGACATTTGAATACTAATGCACTTGTATAGTGGTGAATGTATTTAGGTGTAGTACATCAAACTGTTGAATGCTGGAGTACGGTGTGTGGATTTACTATGGCTTGAGTCAGTTGATGCTTGTCTGGGTTCCAAAAACTACTGTATTTACCCGTTCATAAACAGAAGGCTGTTGGATCAAAGGACGAGTTTGCGCCATTGAACATCATGCCGTATGTTAAATTCCCACTGAAACAAAACATTTACACATGGTTACATTCAGGAATAAAATATCTCACCTGTGATTCGCCAAAAACTTTTGGTTTGCAACTGGGTGGCATTGTGATAAAAAATTTCACCTTGAATATTGTAGCATATCAGTATTGTAATGTAAAATGGAACTTTTTAAACTTTCAATTTTATTCAAGAGAATGTTTTTTTTTTTCATTTAAACGTTGCTGAAAAGCAAGAATGAGAGTTTTCTTTGTCAAGAAAGAATCATTTTATTGAAAAGAAAATCTCTTATTTCTCTTTTCAAAAATAATGTGTTAGTATTTAAGAATGCATTAAAATAAAAATATTGTGTAAACACTTATTGATTGGCAGCTTCAGAGCGTGAGATTTGAACGCAACCTTCTATGGGAATTTGTCAGATGTATTGAGAGGCGACAGCAAGAGAATACCGCATAAATATAGATGTCGCCGTACTCTACACCTGATTTTAATCAGATTGGTTAGTTTATGTGCTTATTTTTTTGTTTATTTGTTTGTTGTAATTTTATTTCTTCTCTTTTTTTTTGTACTTTGTTTCTGTTGGACTATTTGTCTTTTCAATTGTCCCTGAAGGCAGATGATGTCTTGAAAATGTCTTTTCCTGAAAGGCCAGCTGCAGTAGCTTTAACTCCTGATGATTTTTAAATTGTTTTGGTTTTTAATTTCAACTACAGTCTCTTTACGCCCCAAAGCATGTTCAAATAAACAGTATTCAACTTGCCAGCTCCGCCTGTGAGTGTGTTAACTCACAACTAGTCCCTCCACAGGTTGCAGTTAACTGCATCAGTTTTGTTGACAGAGAAATTCTCCATTCTTGCCCAGAATTCAAATGTGTTAAAATAACGGTGCATTTTGTTAGTACAGATGTTGTGTTGACAAGCCAAGTAGACAATTCAGCATGTATAGGGGAGTATTGCATAAACATGCAATTGACACATAAAAAATAGATAAAAAAATCAAATATACGTTATCACTTGATAAAAATTCAAATTTCCATAACATGTTGTTACCTTTGCAATGCCAAAACACCTCTTTTTCAAGAAAGTGGCCAGATTTACATGTCATTATTCTCCTGAAGAGTGTTGTGTCCAAATATCCCCTCACCTGCTTTACCAGTCTGCTCTTTTCAATGCTTTTGTCGTTGGGGGCGCACTTCATCAGAACAGAATTTTGCCACACAGGTGTGTACTCAAGTACAAGGCCATGATTGTGACTTTGATGTTCAACAAAGATCTGTACACAAATATAAAACATAAAAACCCGGTACTCATAACTCTGTCAATAACTATATGGAGCTTTAGTGGAAAAGGTTTTTCACAGAATAGCACCTTCAAGGTTACAGTCTGTCAAGTTAACGATACATGATCAATGACTCTAAAATTCTCCTCAAAAATGGTTTATTTTAAATTTTTCCTACACCTTCACTCTGAATATCACGCATTGTTTAAACCATGTGAATAAAAAGTGCACCAGCTTGTTAACTTTATTTTGCATATGTCAAGTTTTGCAACAAACAAATATGACCACAGACATATGGATAAAATTGCAGAGCAAGCCTGGCCTCCCTTGTAGACAATTGAAGAGGACTGGCAAGTTGATCAATAAACTAGAATTTAATTATTATTGCAGGCAAGTTATTAACTTGGGAATATGAAATCCACAGAGGGATGGTCAAAAATGCAAAAATATCTTCACAGTAAATTACTGCTATTAAAAAAGATACTTCACAGCTGTGCTGACTAAAAAAAATCATCTCAGTTGCCTGACCTGACAAAGAGTGTAAATATTTAAAAAAACTATATGCATGCCCATCAACATCCAATAAAATCGACCACCCCAAACAAGATATTCCTTCCGGAGGGTCCATCTGAATTTTGACCGGGCTGGGGAGTCTTTTTATCAAGTTGAAAGGTCATGTTCTCCACATCGTCTGGTGAGGACAGTGCAGCGTGTACCAGCAGAAAACCCTTTCCGCTTTGCACACGATTGGCATCTTCACGAAAAACGTAAGATGAGTTCGGAAGAGGGCAATCGCGGGGAAAAACGCCCAGCGCCCGAAACGACGGTAAGTAGGTCACCACAATATCATTGTGTTGATTAAATACCGTGGCTTTGCGAACAATGTACTGAAGTAGTGCATGTGCACTGTGAATACACAATATTGGTGATGTGTACATATTGACAACTCTTTCGTTTCCTGTTGCTTTTGACCAGAAGATCTAGATACCCAGTGTTCCAAAATGTGAAGTTGCTCTAGCGAGTTGGTGATTTCTTGACAGCGCAGATTATCAATTCACTTTGTGCAAGGCCAGGCAAGCTTTCAGTTCACCATAGGTTACATAGCCATAGAAGGTAGAGGGATTCCCCCCTCTACTGTCTATGATAGCCTCTTTTGGACCGCTTTCTGGATATCTCTAGCACAGGCGCACGTCTTGCACTATGCTCTGTACATCCGAATATACAGAGTATTAACAGCCAAAGTGCAAGACGTGCGCCGGTAACCTCTTAAACCTCTACAATACAGGCTGTACCTTGACTGGTTCTGGTCAAAACACAGCATTGATTGTAAAGTTTTAGGAGTCACACAGATTGAAAATCCTTGCCTCACTATGCTGTCATGGTGCTATCAATCAACCTGGTTTATATGGTAACCATCATTAGACCTAAGGAGAAATTCCGCCAGTCCTTGCTATAATCATGGAGGTACTACCTCCATGCTATAATCATGCTCTCACAATAACAGTTTTAATACCCTTACCTCACTCACAGTCCCCAAATCACGATAGAGGGACAATGCCTCACCCATGAACCTACAGCATATCATGCCTTAAACCATTGAAAGGTACCTGATCTCCTGACCCAAAACCATGGAGGTAGGAAGAGAGTCCTACCTCCATGCCAAAACCTACCACAGTGAGCTCACAGTAGTTGCCTTGTGTCAAACAAACTTGACTGTTGTCAAGTTGACCCCTAGACCATTGCAGATCTATGCTTTTACCTTTCAATATCAATAGATTTTCGATGTCTGGTTTCAATTCCCTTGAATAGATCATGGTGTGGAGGTATAGCCACTACTACCTCCATGATCATGGTAATACTAAACACCTATTGCCTGGTCATGAGGGCTATAGTGCCCGTCTATTACCCCGAGGGACCGTTTGTTACCAGAAACACATTGCTATTCACCGAGGTCGTAGGCCGAGGGGTATATAGCAATTTGTTTCTGGTAACACACGGCCACGAGGGGCTATAGACGAGCGCTATAGCCCGAATAAAGACCAGGCTATAGGTGTTTTATAACACACCACATGCTCATGTTGTATTGTTATATAGTTTTTAATGTGTTTTGATATTTTGCACCGCAACAATCCATTGTGACAAGTTTACTGGGCGATGTTTCCACAGCGGTTTCAGTTGTACGTTGTACCACTTTCTTTCAAAAAATATTCTAAGCATACCTAGCGACATCCTTAGTTGTACTTAAAATCTTTTCCGTCGATGAGCTGTTCAAGTTCCTACGCTGTTAGAATGTTGGAAAATGTTGGAAAATCTCTTTCAGAGAATGTGTCGTCACCTATCCCGGACGCACATCACGTTCTAGTCACCCGCCATTGTTGCAAAGCTGCAGACGACACTACGGTCACGTGACCTGGCACTTTTCCAAATTTGGTCAGAACTATTTCCCTAGGGAAATAGCTTTTCAAAAAATACCCTCTGACGTCACTTTTGTCGATCCGGTGGGGACTAGACGTATCTATTTTCTCGTCACGTGACGTATTCTGGCGAATCGCGACACGGAATGAGCATGTGGTGTGTTATAAATGTAGTTAATAACTCAATGGGTGAATGTCATGCAGTCATGACTACTCGGTACAATAGTAAAATTGTGTGCATAATGATCAATGCAAATATTACATATTATAGACCAAACATGAACTGAGGGCAGATGACCATTTGCCCGGTGTCAAGAGTTTAGTCTCCCGCCTCAAGGTTACATTATAAGTCCTTGGCTGGGCTAGTATCATATTTTTATTACATGCCTCTCTTACATTGTTTTCACTCCCAATGTTTGGGTTTGTTTGAAATTAAATGATAGTCATATGCTTTATATCTATGTGAGATGAAAATCAGTCGTAAACTAGAATGATTCTCATGATTGAACAGTGTATTGATAGTTATTTATTTATTTATTTATTTATTTATTTATTTACTGGCTGGGAAGAATGCCCAATTACAGTTCCAACAAAAGACAAAGAAACTAACAAAGAGCACAACAAAGAAACAAAGGCAGTAACAACACAGTTAAAAAAAATCATTGGTAAAAATACTGATCTAAAAAGAATAAACATTATTAAATAAAAATCTACGATATTGCCCATCGTTGCAATTAAAAATATCAAAAGTCTCATCGTTTAAAATACTATTCATAACACTATATATTAAAATCACTGTTATGTGGTTTTTGGATTTTTTATGCATAATTTCTGCAAACTGGATTTCCTATGTAAAACATGTAACTTTTTCACTTTTAAAGCCAGAAGTTGTCAATTGAAAACAGTTTTGATTAAATTTACTTTCAGTCTAACGATGACCTTTTGTCCTGCTACGTCATCAACAAGTTACCATTGAATCCTGTGGGATGTGTAGCATTTAATATGATCATTGATGCATGTACTAAAACTGACCTAATACGAAGTCACAGTAGTCTATATGACAATTGCAAATGTAGCAGCCAAATGCAATCAGACAGCAGGACAGATATTCATCAGAGGATAGCAATGCTGTCACATCAGGAACATTAATAAGACACAGACATATGATAATTGATATCTTACCGTAGGGGAGAAGTTGGTCGTGTAGTTGAATTTGTCTTACCTGAGTTCCAGTCAACTACTGGGGGGGGGGGGGGGGGGGGGGGGAGGTGGGGGGGTATAATCCTTGGTGTGTAGTTGAGTGGAGTCACCATACAGTCCACATAAGTCAGGGTAATGGCTTGAGTTGGGTCCAGTTTACTTAGGGTGGGTTTAATGTCCATTGACAGAGGTTTACAATTTTGGTGACTTTGATTTGAGTTCCATCGATTAAAATTCTGATCTAGTTGACTAAGGTTTATGGTCCATCAAGCAGGGTTTGGGATCCAGTTTGCGTTCCTCTTTCAAGTTTGTGAAATGTTCTAGTCACTCTTGGAAGTTCCAGAGTAAGCCGAAGTCTTCCAAGGGGAACATGTTTGAGCCAGTCATGTCAAATTTGCATAAAAAGGCAGTACATTCTGCTTGTATTTCATAACATTTCCTAATGTACATGCATATATTTAAATATGTTTTATTATGAAGTTTACTTGAAAATTTGCCATCTAGAGGTCAGAATCTACAAATACTGGTTGAAATTTTGAACCTCTTATATTTCAATAACAAGACAGACCACAGAGTAAGATCATTTGTTTTCTTTGAATATGGATAGAATATTATTCCTGCAGGCCACTACCTTTGTTTGAAGTCATTAATCCAAATTTTTACTGCTCCATAGGTTAGGTTAGAAGTAACTAATTGAACATACTTTTGTCTCAAATAATTTTAACTTTTCCAGGGCTGACATTCTTGTGTATTATTTACTTATAAGGTCCATTCAGCCAACAGCTGGGAAACTGCGGATCTTGGCGATGATCAAAGAAAACAAAAATTCTTGAGGTTGATGGGTGCTGGCAAGGTGAGTGGAAAAGATGATACAAATATTTGTAAAACCAAATTTCCTAAAAAATTGGTAATCTTGGTCACTCTTTGTCAACTTTGTAGTTATGTGAATGCAGTTCAATAGAAACCATTTATGCAGTTTGGAACAAATTCCAATGTGTGAATTTCAACGAGCACAACAATACTGCTATTTACTCTGTAAGATACAGTTATTTTGTACAAAGAATTTCAATATCCTTGATTCAGTGTCATCGCTTTGTAATCATTGTCAACTTTCCTCCACAGAAAGAGCATCATGGGAAACTTCACATAGGTGACCATAATCCAGTTCACAAAAGAACAGGTAAAACATTTCTGCTGTATTTTCATCAGGATATCAATACACTCATATATTACTAGCCTTTTGATCAGAATTTTCTGAACTCATGCATGGGCGGAGAAATAGTGTGTATTTGTATCTTCAAACTGTGATTAACTCGCAGACTACCATGAGTGCCAGAAATATCCGGTGCTGACATGAGTTTCTACATCCCTTGAGATCCGGAAAATTCCTGTTAGATCCAATACTTGTCACACAGTATGTTTGGGTACTGGAATTTTAATTTTACTCCATTGTGGTTTGGGTAAATCACCACATCTTATGTATGAGTCAATAGGTCAAAGTCAGATACATGGTACAATTCATGAGGACATTTATATGGTACTTCACAGAGACAAAAACATGCTCAAGGAAACTTGACAGAATTATTTCAAAATTTAATGCAAATTTAGAGTTTAGAATGCAAACTTTAAAACATGTATATTTTTTGATGAGATTATTAAATTTCCTATAATATTTTGTAAAATTCAAACTGGCCACTATTCTCTACTGACAAAAGTTCTGATTTTCACAGGAAGTTAAACTATGAAAACTTCTTCTTCTTTTGTAATTCCTGTAACTCAGAACGAAATGCTTACAGTAGAATTTTGACTGAATCACCCAGCCTTCATCAGCTGTTGTGTCATTGTAAATGGTACAATGACGTAGACTGGTCCACTGACCACATTTGCTCTGAGTTATAGGAATTACAATAAAAGAATATGATTCCAGAGCGAGGAAACAATATTTTCAGTTGTGAAAACTTAGCATCTCTACTTTCTGAAAATAAAAAATCATTTCTGAAATATCTCTGTCAGGTGTAGTTTCTATGACAGAGTTTATGTCTGTGTGTCTTTGCAGGTGACGAGGAAAAGAAGATTCAGACAAATTTGGAAATGCAATACCAACATTCACTGTCTGATAAACTCACCGGCAGAACAAGGAGACATGTCGGATTGGGATTTGCCGAGGAAGAACCGCCGGAAAAGAAAGATGACAAGGATGAGAAGAAGACAGAGGATAAAAAAGATGAGGAGGACAAACAGAAAGATGTGAAAAATGTTGATGAAAAGACTGAACAGAAAGAGGCAAAACACAAAGAGGACACAGAAGAGACAAAAAAATCAAAAGAGAAAGATGAAGAGGAGAGTTCAGAGACAAAATGATGAACTGGTTTTAAATGATTTCATGTGTATCAACATTTCCAGAATGAGAGAGACAATTCTAGCAAGATTTCTCGTAGTTTAGTGATTTATTTGTTTATAAAGTGGCTACAGACAATTTTAGTAAGATTTTCATGTGTCAGTTGACAGGCTTCCCATCATGCCAGTGGTTCGTGGGATTCACAACCACTATCGAAATCTACAATTTGGACAAAATCTTTCAACAAAATTGTATTTGCAGATCCTTTGTCTTATGTTTGCCAAAATCACTTTGAAGCAAATAAAATTTTCCATATGCTATGAAATTTTGTACTCTGTAGTCTTGGAATTTTTGTCAGCCATTCACAAGATAGGATATTTTTGTGACAACAGTGTATCCTACAAAAACAAGCAAAACTCAAACCAGGATACATAATATTGCTTCAGTAGTGTTGGCTGATTTGTGCTTGCTAGCTTCAAGGGAGGTTTTGTCTCTGTCACAAGATCTTCAGGATTTGCCATGACTGGAGGTGAGTTACTGTGGAATGCAGAACAAACATACATCCGTTCTTCTGCATTGTGGATTCATGTAGTCATCATTCTGATACAACTGTCATTATGAGGATGGCTCACTCATTTTGTAGGTTTAAGTTTCAGAGACTTTGCTGACACTTAAAGTGTGCCCTATGTTACCAAAGTGGGGACCATTACAATTGTGGAGGAGGTGGTGGGCATTTGGAGGGGATTGTTTAAGGTATTACGGTATGACCTTGGGGACGATATTCAGACTTTCAAATTTTTCGAATACTTCTCTGGTATACCATGTGTCGTAGCTCATTTTAAAGCTCTTGGATTAAGGAAAATTTTAACTATCTTCGTCTCTTGAAAATCAAAAATTTTATTTTCACCATAGAGTTAACAGCAGGGATAGCGGCCATTTTGAATTTCAAATATCGGTAAATATCAGGTGATTTGTTTCTGTAGTTCTAATTTTTGCACACTGACAAATGATTTTATTCTCTGTTTGATAATAGAATGGTTTAAAATTTCATTATGGAAAATTTGAGCAAAACTTTTAAGTCTTCACATTCATCTTTGCATTTCAAATCTTGACAAATGTTTCTTTTGGATTTTACTGTACATGAAAATCTTTTTAGGGAAACATGCCTTTAGTATAATTGAAATGGCTGCAGAATTCTCTTTTAGCTGTTTCCACTTCCTCATGTTTCAGTTAATTGTCATCCTGGTATGTTGAACTTTAACCCCTTTGGAGAAAAAGATTGATATTTTGTAAGGCAAAAATTGCTTTCACCTCGCAGTACTTTGGATCTCATATTTCACTCTGATGTATACGATCACAGATTTCTGAATGATACTGAATGTGTCTCAAGTGTGAGAAATAAACCTTGCAGATTTGTAAGGTGGTACAAATCAAATATGTCCTTATGGGAAATTTCTGCAAAGGATAATAGGAAAAATCTATACACCTGTGAAGTCTGATTTGTTATGAACTCAGGTGAACTTACATGTAACATGTTGTCCAATATACAGCCATGTAAACAATGGAATACAAGACAATGGGCATACTAAAGTCTTGGGAACCAGTTGTTCAACAGATGGATGGAAAACACCAGTTGAGAAACTTGGCAGTAAATGGTATCATTTTCAACAAGATTTCAAGCATTTATCACCTCAAAATCCATTAACCCTTTGCAGGCCAGCTCATTTGCATAACATGTACAGTGGCGACCAGAAACTCTCCACTCAACAACAATGATAATGTGACAAACGATCCAGCTTTCAAGAAATCAGTAAAAATTTATCAAAATTCTCTTCTCAAGATTTTTCTGAACCACACTGTGAAAGTCAAATTGCCCTTGCATCTATCCAAATTAGCCATGTTGGCCTTTTTTGTGCATTTCACATTACACAATATGTATTCATAAACAACTTCCAGATTTCAGTGTCATCACCCTTTCCCTGTATACAGCTTCACTCCCATGAATGGGACACACAAGTTCTTGGTCATGTTTGTCAGGGCAATTTACCATGCCCTGTAATTTCAAGGGCATATTTACATGGTGTGAAATGTGCAGTTTGCATGATTGTACAAGCAACAGATTGGTCAGATTTTGTTTTGATGAGAAAAATAACCAGGGTTTGTTTTATGGTGAAATTAAATATACAAAACTGCAGTTGGCCTTATAAAGGAAGAGGGAGAGGGTAACATCCTCTAAAGAATGACAAACATGGTTGTTTTATCATGTGTTTATTCAAATGTACTCTTTAAAATTGATTTGCTGACTTATATCATTATAATAAAATATAATTTTTAAAACATTATTCTCAAAATATAGATTACATTGGTATTATATTCAGGAATTACATCATGAGATAAGCCATATCAATATTCAAAATGATAATCACCTGCAGAATTTCAATTTATGCAAGATGTTACTGTATAGTAACAAAAACATTTCTGTCGTGAAAAAAAAAATTATTTCTGTGATGTTCAATTTCATGTGAGCTGTGTTTCACTCCCAACTTTTTGAAAAAGTTTTTTAATGAAGGTCAGTCAGCAAATTGTGACCAAATTTGGAAAAATATGCATTAACTGTATTTACCCTTCACATTTCTGTGCTTTTGTCTGACTCTGCTTTGAAAAACAATAAGATTTGAAGGTTTTACATGATGGCAGTGGAAGTTTACAAGTACTGTAGTATACAAAAATACAGCCTCTATTTTAAAGCTCGCCAGAAAGCTGACACCACTGACTCTATGCTGTACACATGTCTCATAGGATGGGAATCATGATATGGTCCATACGCTCCTGGAAAAGTCCTGAAAAAATCCTTGAAAATGAAAATCTGTAATCTGCATACAATTTTCAAAAATTACAAAATGGAAGATGATGTATATAAATGACACATTGTCAAAATGATATCTGGGAAATAGGATTTTGGACATAAAAAAGTCTTTGAACATTGCTGAACAACTCTTGAGTGCATGGACCCTGTAAATGAGGCACACAAATAACTGCATGTGCCTTATTGGGCTCAAACATACAGTAATTATGGGGGCCCAGCCTATATGGTAAGAAAGACCAACTTGTGATACAGTCTAATGTGATTCTAGACTGAACGATCCTTCGCTCAATGGAGAGGGGGAGCATGGAGAGAGTCTCCAGTGACAAAACTTTCAGTCAAATGTTATTCTTATACACATATTATCATAATTGTCAAGCAAATTCTGCTATCCAAAGCATTTGATCTCAATGCTGTGTTACTAACAACTCATTGGCCAAGACAGAAAAACACTTGATTGATCTAGAAATACAATGGATAAAAATCAACGCTATTCTAGAAATTACATTTCTATTTTACATTTAGAAGGCACCCTAGACACAAGCAGATATCAGTCTTGTAAAGAAAGACAGGACCCAATTTTCCCCATTTGCCTTGTCTACACAAAGATATGCTTCCCTGTTGTAGTTAGTACTGTAATGATTTGTACATACTATGGAGTTGACTAGCAAAACACTTAAAAACAGGACTAAAAATACATGAAAATGGTAAAGACTGTACGTGAAAACAAAAAACTTCTGAAGAAACATGTCATTGTACTAGGTAAACTTGACAGGAAGTTAAAATAAAGTCTATCGTGATATTAACACAAATAGTTGACATTTTTTGTGCATCATTTGATGACACATACAGACATAGTTGTGACAGGTGTAAATTATAAAAAAGCAACCAAGGCAATAAAAATCTGAACATTACATAGTATTTATATACTTCATTTTTTATACTTCTAAATCCGCTACAAAATTAGACTTCAGGCAGGTTGTTGTCTCAGATTTATATAAATAATTATGATTGGCATTAATTTAAAAAACTACTGATCAATTCCAACCTACCATTTTTCTCAAAAATCCTGGAGAAAAGTTATTGCACTACAACTGAGTTCATACCTATCTGAGCATGTGCTCCTGGAACCCCTACAATAAGCCTATAGGAAATTCTATAGTGCAGAAACAGCTCTCTTCAAAGTCTAGCGTGATACATGTTTTTTCACTCGATTGAGGCAAGCATGTCACTGGGGTAAAATTCACCTTGTTGTGACATTTAGAACTGCAATGTAAATGATAATCTGTAAACAGCTGATAAAACAACACATATAGTATTTTATACTATAAAACGGTCATACCGCAACTAATAAAGCTTTTCTACTTTTTCCCTACAAATAAAAACTTCCATGTGATTTTCACAAGATTTTCCAACACTATTGCGATGCATATTTGGTCTTAGCATAAAATATGGCACAAAATATACTTGTCTATTGTCTGCAAACAAGTGCTTGGCAGCTATAATTTTCACCTGATAGGTATAAGATTCCAATTTGTTTTCACATATCATTATTCTGAAAAAAATTTCCTTATGGCATGATTTTTGTTTGGAAACATCTGATGTAAGAACAGTGCCTTCACAAAAATATCAGTTCAAGAAGTTTCACATTGACATACATACAATGCTAAAAAGACGCTACATAAAAGACACTACATATAGCCTAAATCAACAATGTAGTTTTACTGCATTGAAGTACCAACCTAATATAGAGCATTCCGCTCTTAAAATTCTGAAGTGATTTATTCAAGTTTTCTTCTACTACAAATACAATAACAATAAGGCTAAAGAAAGATGTAATGGAACAATCAGTGAGGCTAGAGCAGAATTTTGGATGAGTCCATCCCAAACTTCCATCCCTTAAATCTTGTTGGGGTAAATCCCTGTATGAGGGCATGGGTCAAACAAAGTACTGCAGAGAAGTCAGTTACATGAACATAAAGAATATCCAAAGCCTAAAGGAAGAACCTACAACGCCACAATTTTGTTTTGCATTATGGCAGTGGTTGAAAGAATTGACATGCAAAAAAATGTGATAAATTCATGATAAGCAAAACTGAAATGATTCACATTTAAATGAAAGACCTTTATTGCCGAACAAAATTATCATTTTGTGATGAAGTATTTAAAGAACATGTGAAAATTTCACAATGTTTGACTGAGCCTGAGTGGAATTCAATGTTTTTGAAATGTTGAAACGGAGAGAAAAAAGGAAATCTGGTGATTTGCATAAATTTACACATCTTTCTTACCAAACTTACGATTACTTATATGATATATATGATATATGATATGTGATATTCTGAACAGCATTTTTTTCAGAGCCATGCAACAATTCTGTCATCTAGAGTTCTAAAGAAATTTTCACAAAGGTTCAAAACATATCACTCTCCAAGATTTTTTCAGGCAGTCGATAAAAAAAAAATTGATATGACATGATAACTGAACACATACATCCACCGGATTAGTTTACACTAGTTACACAAGGTTCAATATTCCAACTTGAAATTTGGAAGTGTACCAGAGACAGAATTTTCATAAGCATTGAACATGGTGAAAGGGTATATTCCATGTTTGTCTCCAGAGGACACTGACGATTCTTATTAATTCAGCATTCACTATACGCTATCTTGCTGCTGTACTAATTTTCCAAATACTGCACAGTTTTAGCATACTGAAGATAATGCTCTTCAGTGTCATCTCTTGCTTTCATTTTTAGGGATTCAAATGCACCAGTGAATTTCTTCCCAAGCTTTGACCAAAGTGAGTCTATTTTCTCCATTAAAATTTATCCTTTCCCAGTTCTTCTTCAAATCTTTTCACCACAATTGCAATATTGATAACAGTTCCAATGACAAGGCACTCAGATTTTGGATTGGACTCTGACATCTTGCACTTCTCTAACACATCAAGACCGTAAAAAATTACTTGGTCACGATCACTTTCCTCCCTTGGATCCAGTTTTGAATACAACAAACTCAACACAAGCATGAGAGTCCCTTGCTTTTATTTTCAATGTCACCTTTCTCCTTAACTTCTTCAATCAATTTTCTGCTCTCTTGAAGTCACCTTTTTTAGCATAACTTGTACCCAGTGCCAATTTTATAGATGGATCTTTTAAATTTCCATACACTCACTCACTCTTTGAAAGTGTCTATCACCTGGCATACAATCTGTACAGACAACAGCTGGAGCAAAAACATAAACACCCATCCATGTTCTGTAATACCTATCTCTTTACACAATATTTGGCGACAGTATTGGATCTTTTCTCCTGTCAATGAATTAGGATCACACAACATCTCTAAACAGGCCACTCTCTTCTCTTCATCCCAATCATGTACTACTGCCGTCACGATCCCCATATTTCTAAATTTGTACATCTTTACCCCTTCACTACATTTAGAGGAATCAATAACAAGAGAGGAAAGAAATTCCACAGTTTCAGTCTGGGGTCGCTGTTCCACAAGTCCATGCAGAGAACTACAAGGAATACCTGTAAATGCTTCAATGTGTGTCTGCAAGAAAGCAATCAATTCTACCTCTTTCCTAGAATCCGGATCTATATTTTCCAGCAAGGTTGTCATTACTTTAGAGGAAATGTTGCTGTACTCTTTATTATACATTGTCAGAAATATTAGCATATTTTCAGGTTTAGCGGATTCTGTTCTCTTTTCAAAGTACCGGTATTGTCCAACCTTTGTCTCTCCATTTCACTAAATCTTGCCGGACAAACACATCCCTTTTGATTCGAAAGCACTAGGTCGAACAAATTTCTTGCACTCAACAATGTGTAAAATTACACATGCCACATGGCTACAAATCAAGTTTCTCTTGAAATCAATTTCTCTTGAATGTCTTTGACAAGTTCTGAAATTTGTTCTCCAACCAAATAACCATCCTCAATCATAACAACAATGGGCTTTCTAAACATTGTGCTGGGTTCTGCATACTTCCAAACACCTAACAGCTGCCGTGTTGTTTCTGAGGTTATTTTTTTAATCGACAGACTCTGTAGTTTTCGTAGATCCCAAAGACACTTCATAGCAGCTGTTGTTCCCCATGCCCCTGGCTGATGATAGACTGTTACAACTGATACACTCTCACTGCCACGCAATGCATTGTTCACACTATTTGTCAGCTCAGAATCTACGTCTCTAATGAATACATGGTTACATCTCTGGTCTGACCAAAAGAAGGTGCACCATGAGACTTCATTGTCCCTGTAGTATGCGTTTAACATTTCTTTGACTGCAGTTGATAATTCACTCCTGTAGTTTGCTGGTAATATGTCTAAATCTGGAAGTGCTTTTATCATATCTTCATCTACCATCAGGTGCCATAGCTTGATGGCATGGTAAACCCAGCAGCATTGGGATTGGCAGCTGCAAATACACAAGAGATATATTCATATGGGATGCATGTACACCTACTGAGATGACTGCCATGTTTCTCACCAAAGAGTTTTTGCAAGTTGCTCTTCCAATTTACATAAACCTGTTCATCACTACACAAACTCACTAGCTGTGCAGTATCGTCAAAAGCTTCGTAAACTTTTTCATATACATTGATAAACAATCAACATCAGTTGACGTTACAAGAAATAGAAAATGTACATTACAGGCATTTCCAATTGTTCCTACATAATGTTGTATTTTTTTGAATTTTATCGAGGACCACTTATCCCCATTCCATCTGCACTGACCTTCACTGTCTACAGTGGGACCAGAATTTACATCTATAACTCCTAAATGGATATTTTACTGAAAACTTTAGAAACTGCATCTTCAACGCAATTATAATTTCTAACAATCACATATTTTTCCCCATCTGATTTTTACTTTCCCTAGTCATCAAATCAATCACATCTGGTAACAATTGTACTGATTTTCCTTGTTTTTCTTGTTTTTCTCTTTTAGCTGCATTTCTGCAAACTTCTTCAAAGAAATTCTGCAGCTGCACAGTTGGCACCTTTTCAGTTTGATCTGGTTTACGTCGTCTATAGTAGTCAACACCCTTCTCATTCAAGTAAAACACAGCATCCTTACAGATGCTTTGATACGGAGTAACATCAATCTCAACGACATATGTATTATCATGGCCTTTCACTGACACAAACACAATTTGAACACATGCCTCACAACTGACATTACTGTCATTTCCAATCTTTTCTTGCATAGCATTACTTAAGTTTCTTTCCATTTCCTCCATCTCCTTGTCACTTAGAAAAACACCATAAATAATCCTACTATCTGTTACACCAAGATAGATTGTTCCATTACATCTTTCATTCAAACAAGCACAAATAAATTTCAGTACTTTGTTATAAAATGTGTTTCCTTCTTGCCCTTATGTTTACCCTTAGTGTCACTTACAGTTTGTTTGCGTTGGCTTTCATTCCTGTCTGACTCTTCTTGTGGCTTTCCTTTTTCAGGGAGATCCCCCCTTGGTTTTGTTGATGACTTGTTTCTTTACATCGTACAATTTATATTCCACTATTCTTTCGAAAAGATTATCAGGGTTGGGAGAGCTCTCTTGCTTTTGAAATTTCCTCCCATATCTGTAACAAGCATGAGACTTTGCACGGAATACTCTGGGAATTTCTACTGCTTTGCACCTTTCTCCGGTGCATCATGCTGGGATGTTCCATGCTGGTCTCTTGCACCAATCTGTGAAAGCCTGTGATCTTCAGCAGAAAACAATTTCTTGTTTCTCTTGCACCCTCCTGGTGGGAGAGTCAGTAATTTCATGTGATGTTAATCAAAGCTTTCACTTTGCAGCACTGAAGCTGACAAACACACACACACACACACACACACACACACACACACACACACACACACACACACACACACACACACACACACACTGATAAGTCAATGACACTTGGCTCCTTCAATCCTGTCCAATGTGATCACAATCTACTGATTTTCATATGAAACTTTGACAGAAAATCAGTCTCACTCTAGTCAGTATTTTTTTGACAGAAGATGAATCACATTAGGTGATAAGTTTTGACTGTATAGGGCAGAGTCACACTACAGGTGGGGGTTAGTTTAGTAATGATTTAGAAAAACAAACATAACAAGTCATTGACAATGACATAGTCCCTACTTGTAATAGGAGTATTAGTCTTGATTGGGCAGGGAAATGTGGTCATTATAAAGTATCACTGGAGTGTATATGTTGAGATCTATGGGCACATAGGTCTATATCGTTGTTCCCAATTGAAACACATGAGGAAACACATGTCTAAGTTATGGTTCTAAATCGGGGAAAAAAGATCAGACCTCTAGCTGTATTGGCCAGCCAAGAAATACATATGTATATTTGAGGTCCAAGGTCACTGAGGTCACATGACATTTTGTCAAAAAATTTCCATCCTATAGTTATCCCTATATACAAAAATCAGACATCCAGCTCTATTGGCTGTTCATAATTAGATATGCACATAATTAATGAGGTACAATATGTGGCGTCATAAGGTGTCCCATCATACCATATATGAAGGTTGTAGCACTTGTGGTTACTGAGTTATGGACTGAGTTATGGATGACTTTCAAAGGGACCCCAGTGACATCATTGTCTCTCCTGGCGACCATTCACTTTCAAATGAGCTGGTTTTAATGCTACGGTGCTAACAGTGGACCTTGAGGCTAGGGGTTGGAGGCACGGAGGCCGTAAGCAACGTATGGGGTTAGGCAAGATTATTGTAAATCTATTCCAATTTGAAAAATTCATGCTTGTGATCAGTATTGTGATCATTGCAGGTATAATGCTAAAAATAAGGACGCAACATGAATAGAGTGAGGGTCAAAGTCTGTTGCCGGAGTGAAAATCTTGAGTGCTCCTTGGAAAATCAGCCAGAATACGTACACAACCAGAGAATTTGTTCACAAAGGAGTTAGGGAATGAGCAATAATCAGAGTTCAGGCAGGTATAGGTCATTTTATTGAATTATGCTCACTTTGGTTTATTTGCCGTTCAAATTCCGGACCCAAGTTGGGTTGTCATAATTTACCCATTTTGCCTACAAGGCAGCCCGCAGCTGTCCATGTTGGGGTTCACCTTGATGACCCGCATAGACACAGCCTACCCCATCACAGACAGCTGCCTCACTACAGATAGTCACTGTCAGTTTCAATCGACCCAAGCAATTCACACCCTCCTGTTGCTGGTTGTGGTCACCTCAACCAGTAACCTGGTCACTTTTAACCTTGTTACACTTTTCACATCAGGCTATGTTCACAAAAAAACGGTGAGGGGAATTTGAAAAATTTCGGAGGTAGTAGAGGGCAGGTAGGGACTTTAATTTTGCACTACCTATACGGGACATGAAAATTTTTGGTTCCCTTTAACCTTTACATTTTCCAATCCAAAGGTGTGTCAGGTAATTTAATGAAAACTGTATAACATTTTAATGTCTTCCAATTTTTCTAATGTTAGTTACAATTAAACAAAATCTAGGCCTTTTGTCAAATTTCATGACTTTTATCTTGAAAAAATCTAAACATGTATGATTTTCATAAAAAAAACCCAAACAAGTGGGCCTAGTAATGGGACAGAAGCTATAACTGTTGGTAATTTTTTCAATATTTCTATGCAGTAATTTCTAGTTGAATCTAAGTGTTACATCTGTTAATTGGAAATGTCAGTAATTTCATTTGTTATTCAAGGCAGGTACAGGTATCATCCAGTGGAAACTCACCAGAAGTAGAGCTGTGAACACCACATAAATTTATGGGCATACAACATCAATAACACCATATACCGGTACACATCAATAGTGTATATACCTACCACTATGTTGGAATACCGGTATCTCATTCTGGTCTATAGACTGGTCACTAAACGGGCTTGGCATGTCACTTGGGATTGGCATATGACTTGATGGGCTTGCCATATTGCCTTCAGCAGCTTCAGGTTCCTGTGTTCCCTCATTACCTACAGACATATTCAACCGCATATATGGTAATTGATTAAAGAGAGGAAAGAATCATAACCAGAAGACTGGCACCATGTCTGCACTGGACTGTATGTGCTCTGAGAGTTAGAGTGAATACTATGCCAGAAATCTTTTCAATCTAATGAAAACCATTCTGATCTTTTTTTTAGAAATTTGAAATATCAAAGACAGAAAGATTTTCACAATGATTTAAGTTAACCATATCTCACTAAATCAACACTGCAGACACTGGAACTGAAATGCTTTTGATCCTATACTCACAATAATTTTCACAGTCCGATTCCTCATTATGCATTCCATGTATCAGCGATGATAGCTTGCCGAGATTTGATTGGAATTTCGTCACCATTCCAGGTACACCATTTACTGTTCCTTACCTTCTGAAGCTTGCTGCTGCTTCTGATCTTTTGTCACAACCTGTGAAGACTGACATTTCATGGACGCATGATCTCTTACCAGATCCACCTTGGACCAATGTACCATTTTGTTCATCTGCTGAAAATTCAGTAATTTCATGTGGCATCAATTACAGTGATTGACTGCAAATCCATGGATTCAGAGTTTCTAAATCTGTTTGAACTATCAGTAATGTCACTTGGAGTGAAAGCTTTGAACTTAATTCAGGGTTTGTCTGTCTGTTGGATATGTGAGTAATTTAATTTGCAGTTGATCGGAGTGTTCAACTTGAATGTCTATGACCTTCCAAATTCTACAGAAACAACTCTAAACAACACACAAATGTTTGGTGATGAAAATCATACCACATAACAATTTTTACAGTACTCCCGGTAATATTTTTGTATGTTCACAATGACCTGCACAACTTTAATGCACTTCCGAGAAGTCAAAAGTTCTTGGTACAATTTAATAACAACAAGTGTAAATACAGTTGTAGGAAAAGTATGTGACTGTTTGTATTTTAATCAGAATTATGTAAATTACGCATTGACTCTCTTTATTTATTTATTTATTAAGTTTTCTGCTTCAGCAGTCTCACAGATGCTATCATTATACTTTCATCATCAATGTACCGGTAGTATTGTTCTTTCCATAATGATCGAGATTTCTAAGGACAGTAGAGTTCCAGACAACATGAAATAAAAAATATAAAATTACATGTTGTATGCTTACCTGTATGTCCAGATTGGTGACTTGATGATGTTGCCATGTTACTCTCAGTGATTCTCTTTGCCTTGGCTCCTTCACTTCTTTCTGAGGAAGGTAAGAGGATTTCAACATAGTAGGAGTGAAATATTGTTACATACAGAACATATGAAAATCACTACACGTTTCAGAGGGACAGTAACTTTTGGTGATTTTTTTCACTATTTTTATTGTGATGTCAATTAATGCGCTCTTGCTCTTCTTCTAAGGGGGCATGTTGAAAGACTGGTTATCCAGCTCGTCAACACAGTCTCCATATGTGGATAGGGGTCATTTTGAGTCGCCTGTTTTGACCAAGTAATTCACACACCTCTTGTTTCTGGCTGTTGTCATCTCAATGGACACAGACTTTGTAAATCTATTTGAAGTACCAATCATTTCATTTGGTGTCAATTAAAGCTTTTCAGTCTAGTTCAGGGTTTGTTTGTTTGTTAGATGTGACAGGATGCATTCTCATAAATTTATGTAGCGTTCACAGCTCTGCAGAGCTGTGAACGCTACATAAATTTATGGGAATGCATCCTGGGGAATGCATATAACATCAATAACACCAAATACACATCAATAGTGTATACCGGTATGCTTACCACTATGTACATGGGTGGACTTCTCATTCTGGTCTGTAGACAGGTCACTTGGTAGACTAGCCGTGTCACTTGGAGGGCCTTCCATGTTGCATTCAGGTTCCTCTGTTCCCTCGTTACCTACAGACACATTCACCATGATATGAAATATATGATGTTCAGAAAAATATATGGCGGCCATACTCTGAAACAGTGACAGTGTAAAGGACACTGGAGTATTCATTGATCTGGACTTACCTTTGAAAAACACATACTACGAGAAAGTCAACAAAGCCAAACATGCCAATAGAATCATGGGAGTAACCAGGAGAACCTGTACATACTTAGACCTTGAGAACTTTATGTTTCTCTACAAAGCTCTGGTTCGGCCACAACCTGAAATATTGCAGTTCAGTCTTGCATTCATACAAAGAAAAAGACATTGAAGCCATTGGAAATGTACAACGCAGAGCCACAAGCCAGTTACCAGCCTTTCAAGGACTACCATATACATGTATACAGATAGACTTGTCCAACTCAACCTACCTACACTTGCATACAGAAGAGAGACGGGAGATATGATTGAACCACTACTATGGTATTACAGTTGGAAACTTTTTAACAAGGAATACATCAGAGAGAACTTGAGGACCTTCATTGAAACTTAATTCTCAAACATCACTGCTGCCTTGGCATCAGAAAGTTTTTCTTTACCAACCGTATTGTGCATGTGTGGAATTCCTTGCCTAAATATGTACATACATTTGAACAGCGGCTGGACAGGTTTTGGACAACCCAGCCAATCAAACACAATTACAAAGAAAATGTTAAATTTACTAACATGCAAGACAAAAACAAATAACTAAAATTGGATCTGGACATATAGGCTGTACCCCTGCGCCCAGTACTGTGTATCACAACATGTTTTCCGGAGTAGAACAAGAAACTATAGTTGACATTAAAAACAGATATGATGAAAATATCATCAACATTTTCAGCTATAGCGCTGTTCACGGTAACAGGTTTGTTACTAAATGTACCATAGCTGCATGCATGCGACATCGGTCACTGCTGCTAGAAATGCAGAAAACTTTTATGAATGTTGCGTGCATGGTTGTTTTTGCAGCTTGTAGTCTGTACACTGAGTTGTGAATATGCCTTTTAGTATTCTATGTTACGCTAATTTCAAAAGCATAATACGGAGACGAATATTTATTTTTGCATATTAATGAGATAATGACAAACTGTGAACAGTTCCATTGGATCTTTATCATTGTTTATTATATAGGTAACCAGCTTTGCCATCTTTGACCAAGTTCAAAGTATAGCCATACACTTTGTTTTCATGTTATGTCACGAAGACTCTAAAACAAAAACCAAGAAAGTCAACAAATGGTTGAGGATACGATATCTGTGGAGGGACTGTGGACAATACTTTCTTTCACACCAGTTTATAAAAAAGCCCTGGCTAATTGACAGGCGCCTGTTTAGCTGCAGTTCTTTTAGCTCGAGGTTTTGCCTGGGTCGGACAGCAAAAGCAGACCCCCAGGTAAAACCTCGAGCTATAGTACTGCATCTAGAGCCTGTCAATAGACAGAATCCGACTACTGACAGGCGCCTGTCAATAGACACTCCGATTAATATCGTCCTTTCTACCAGGCTCCATAGACAAACCGTAGAAATAAATACCACTAGGAGAACGAGGATAATACAGTGTGCAAAATTAACGTCGGTTGACGGTCCAAGACCAACAGATTTCTGGTTGGGCCGAAAGTTTTTAGCAACATTTCGGTCCTTATAACCGACTGGAATTTGGAATAAATGATGAGAATTTCTCCGTCAGCACCTGTAACAGATTCTGATTCAGAAGATGACTGTGAATCTGATAGGGGTGAGCAAATCCACAAGCATTTTTTTACGGTAGGGCAAGTAATTTTGGTGCTTATTAGTCATACGGTATAGCGTAAATTAGAAGAGTATCTAAGTCAATCGGCATCAAACGACATAGAGAACCGAATTGCCTTAGGGTAAAGTGAACACAATTCTTCAACCAGGTTAAAATTTAAAGAACGTATGCAATTCTTGAATGAAGATAAAGGTAGTTCTTAACAAAAAAGATAAAGGTAGTTCGTAGAAATTACACCTTGAGTTTAATTTTGAAAAAAATCAAAAGTTATGCATCAAAACATCAAGTGTCTACATAAAAACTCAACTCACGTGGGTCCAGTTCATGTACTATGCCGTGTGAGTAGGTCTGCAGCATGCATAAACACGCCCCTACAAAGAGCAAAATAAAACAACATATTGCTGTGAAATTCGTTGTAGTCACCGGTGAAATTCTTTGAATAAAAAAATCATTTTAACTGTGATGCGAGAGATTCAATCGCTCGTGTCAAGAAAGAAAAAAAAAAGTCCGTCGCGACGTTGAGTTGACAGCTATGGCGGACATGACATCGAAAAGACTCTTCTAGAACTTTGGCTGTACTTGAAGTTCTACGTTATTTGTTATGCTTTATTACTTTCTTTCATCAATAAGGTCATCTTGTCAAATGCAATGAGTTTTTAAAGCTTCCTGATATTCGCTTACCCCTTTCAACAAATAGTCTCCTCATCATAGCCTGCCATGCTTTCCATACAACACATTGAGGATCGAAAAGTCAACTACCATCGGACAATCATACAATGCTATTTTGTGTTTTTAGTTTTTAGTGGTAATACATTTCTTTCCGTAATTATTATAATGGGTATTGAGGAACAAAATGCTTCTAATGGATAGGGTCATTGAGGTCACCGAGATATTCCCATAGAGGCAGTAGGAAGCACAAAAGGAATCACCGGGAGGGAAAATTAATCATAAAAGTATCACATTGTTGTCATATCATATATGCTCAGAGAATGGTCATGTATTACGCGAACAATAAATGATTGGTATATTGCTATATTTTTTGCTTCACAAGTTTCGTTAAATATCTTCATGTTAAATGAATTTGTCCGTACATTTTGCCATAATCCCTGCACACACGGAGGGACTGTGATTTGACGTTTGCGAGCAGGCGGTGAAACCATATCATGAACTTCACAAAACTATAAGCAAGTCACTAGCTGGCTATGTGGACTATGTGGAATTGAGGCTGGGTTAGTAAATGTTTCTCACTACCATATTGGAAGCTAGTGACTGAAAAATGATTTGCTCAATCCTGATCTGTTTCTTATTATACATGTAAATCACGTGATTCACATTTCAATGACAGTGAGGAAGATGAGGGCTGTGATATTTTTTGAGATTTGCAGATAATGTAGATGAATGATTCATGATCATTCACTTACTGCAATCTTTGTAAACAATATTGCTTTGGAGTGAAATTTGCTGACTCTCTTAATAAAAGGACATGAACAATTGAAGATTAGTTGCTATCTCTTTTATTACCGTAAGTTAAAAAGAATATTTTCATACAACGTTCAAAAGCATGGTATTTGGGGAAAGAGGGTTGACTTTGATTGTAATACAGGTCATTAACAACTGCATTTAGTAAGGACCCGCAGTTTTCTGTAAGGACCTTAAGCTTTGGCTTGTTCCAGGTCCTTATGACCTGTTGCTGCGAAAACGAGCCCTGTCACTCCTTGATATGTTCTTTTGGGAGTGGGGATGCCACTCCAATGACCAAGCTACCCGAGTGGCAAAGGCTACGGATTCGCAGCAATATGACCTGAAGCTATTTTCTCCTTATTTCGCACACTGATAAAAGGCACGTTAATTTCTATATGTGTTAAAATTACTCTCACTCTCAGAGTGTACGGTTCCTTACTCTATTTTCTACCTTACAGTTAGACTCAAAACATAAACAGATAGAAAAAGGTTTGTCCTAAAGGCAAGAACACGGCCCTTTTTGGGCACACAGTCCGTGTAGCCGACAATGAGATGCAAATGATATGTGGTAAAGGTCTCCTCGACTAACTTTCAGCTGGTTGCTCACTTTCTACTGTTTTTATAGTATTTTAGGTACCGTTCAGTTTTTACGGCTGGGGGGGGCCGGCAAAATCCAGGGGGGGTCATCAAAATTTTGGAATCCGCAAGGGGGGGGGGGGGGGGTCATCGCTTTTTCACTGGTAGGAAAGGGGGGGTCACCACATTTTCAAAAACATAATACCAACAATAAAGTTCACTTTATGCCATTGCCATGATCGACCCTCTTTACCGGCGGGCCGCCTTCGGCGGCCCACTACAAATAATATACATTATGTATTACCCATGACCCTCTTAACGGGCAGACGCCTTTGGCGGCCCACTCCAAATTAGGTTTACTTCATGCAATGGCCATGATCGACCCTCTTTACCGGCAGGCCGCCTGTGGCAGCCCACTCTAATAAATTTACTTTATGTAATACCCCACGGCAATCTTAATGGCCGTGCGCCTTCAGCGGCCCTGTCCAGTAAAGTCTACTTTATGCAATAGCCATGATCGACCCTCTTTACCGGTGGGCCACCTTTGGTGGCCCACTAGAATAAAGTTGACTTTACGTAATGCCCCATGACCCTCTTAACCGGAGGGCTGCCTTTGGCGAACCACTCCAATAAAGTTCACTTTATACAATGTCCATGGACATGAGTTGTCTATGGAAATGAAGTTAAAAATTGCCATACAGTCGTCCTAATTAACAGACGTTTCAATGGATGTGGCTGAGAAGTTTGTGCACTGGCATCTCTGCAACAAGAATAAAGTGTGCCGCGTACCGGAGTTCAAATCCAAACCATGCGGTAAATTTGACATATGGGTTTTAGTTATTTTTAAGCGGGGGGGGGGGGGGGTGTAGGGGGGGGGGGGGGGGGGGGGGGGGTCATCAATTTTTTCGTTTGACAAAGGGGGGGTCATCTTTTTTTCACGAAAAATGCAGGGGGGGGGGTTCATTTTTTTGAACACCGGCGACAAGATTTTGCCGCCCCCCCCCAGCCGTAAAAACTGAACGCTCCCTTATACAAAGGCACAGACTTATTCTATCTTCAACTTAAAACTGATAGTGATTTTGTAGCTCATTCTTTACTATTTTCATAGTTTTTGGTAGCCGGTAACAGACACTTCGTGTTCGTGTCGGCTACATGGACGATCTGCCCATTTTGCTATCGAAGTTTGAGGCTTCACTGTTTTTCGCATTGCTCTTTGCATGTGTGACATCGTCGTCGTTCGGTGCCGCCGCGCCGAAGTGAAGCAGAACGTACACGTAACCTACGTTTGTAGACCGAGAGTGACATTCAATGCATCACCGAACTTACCTGGTTGCCGCTTCCGTTTGCAAGTCGAAAATCTGTTTTATACGAATGTTTTTCTCTGTCCTCAAAGAGCGAAAACCGGGAACCCATTTCTCGTAAACACCATACTTGCTGTAAGGACACGGGTCAAAGGTCAAACTTCGAAGCTGGACACTGGCAGCTGGAAGCTAGGGGGTTCTTTGGGGGGGGGGGGGGGGGGGGCGCCACCTGGTGGCAATCTCAGTTCCTGCCAGCATGCCAGGTATGGAGAAAATAACGAATAAATTATCAATGGTATCAGGAACATATAACTTTACTTAAGGCCGTTTTTAACATAATCATTACAGTTGCCACCACCAAAAGTAGTTAGAATTTGCTGTATATATACTTTGTACCAAAATATAAAAAAAAAGGTGATGAGGCTGGGGATGAGGCATGCATTCATATTTACATGACATGGGACTAATTTGAATATCAGCAGCAAAGGTCTGTATATGCTGTAGAGTTTTATTAAGATGGGAAAGAGTGTAACCCTGATCATTTGCATACATCAGTACCAGCTGCAACTACTGGTGGCATACATCGTTGGTGGCTCACTTTGAAAACTAATATAGATATATAGATCATCAATAGGGACCTAAATTATATCATGCAACTTTCACAAGAAATCAGATATATTGCAAATATATATAAATACATATAGATAATATTATATATATATATATATATATATATATATATATATATATATATATATATATATATATTTTCACTTCAGTGTAGTTCTATCTTCTCCTGCCTTAAATATTTCAGTATATGGTTGGTTTTTCCTGCAGCTGTCTCTCCACTTTCATAGAAACTGTTTGTCCATTTGTGTACGCCATAATGCACATTTCTTACGTTTGCACGTGATGTACATTGCATTCAATATATGCAAATCGGCTTGTAGGTGTCAATCACTCAATGCATTTCAACCTCTCCTCTGGTTGGTCATGTCATTTTGACAGTCAACAAGTGAGTACAGTCTTGCGTTGTTCTACAACACTTTGTGTAGTATAGATCTCGTGTTGATTTCGAGGTCCAGTTACCACTGATAGTACTTTTTAGAGTTTCTCTTTTCAAGTTCGTTTAAATATTTTTGCTTCCTTTTTCTTTTACATGCTTTTATAGTCTGTTATCCATTTATTTCAGTTTTTTAACCCTGATGAAGTGGGATTAAGCCCACGAAACGTCGGACAATAAAATTTAGTTTGTAGTGAAGAACACTGTGTCCTAGAGTTGGTGCTGCTTGACCTATCCTGTCTATATATATATGTATATATATATATTTATATACATCCTTGTGGAAATTAGTGTTTGATGTTAAAAGTAGAATGTTATAAAATATCTATCTATCTACCTACCTACCTACCTACCTACCTACCTACCTATCTATCTATCTATCTATCTATCTATCTATCTATCTATATATATATTGATATATGTTGGTGAAGTAGGATCCTAGCTAAGATAGATTATATTTAAACTGTAATGCAAGTGATTTTCTATGATAAGTTGTTTGAGACATTGATAACAGGGTTAATTTTGTACATTGGTGGCTGTCATATCAAATGATTACCTTGGTACGACAAGTTACATCCTTTAATTATTAAATTCAATGACCATCCAATGGTTTAATGTTATTTTCGACAGAAAACAGACAGCATTTGGCACATACTTACATGTAAAGGTGGAGCCTCCCTTTAAAACGGTGCGAAGCTATGGCGGCGTTCATAGTGTAAGTGGACACCAAACAGGCAATAACCGGGCACACGCTCCAGAAAATGCCACTTTTAGTTTTTCTGGCCACAAAAACGCAGACAGACTGCCAAGCAGTCGCTGTGAAGTTGCTGCCGATCGAACTCTGTGGTTATATTCAAATTCTAACACGACTGGAAGACAATTTTTTAGGAAATTCGAGCGTTTGTGGTGGGGAATCAATGACCATTGGCAATTTGAACTGACCGTCAATCAAACGCTTGTATAAACTCTGTTTGCAGGATTAGCAAAAGGTGACAAAAGGTTGAGATCAGTTTGTGTAATTAATGTTATAGAAATCAAACATCGTACTAGCCAAGTGTTTGACTGGGAGGAGAACTCCACTAATGCGAGAACCTGGTATTGAAAATTGCAGCTTAGACTTAGCCCACCGTTGCTGTTCTTAGTTGGTGGATAATGTATAGAACTAAAACATAGAACACCTTGATGGAAAAAGACACATGGTGTGACACATTGCTTTATTACAAATAGACTTTACTGACCAGTTTCACTAACTCACATACAAAGAGCTTCCAGATAAATCAAAATGGTTTTCCTCTTTCAAGGTTTACATGTCAATAAAACTACTAAAACATTAAAAGAAATTATAGTATTTGTACCACAGCAAAGAGAAATCTGTTTTTTTCACCCTTTGAAGAGCAAGAAAATGGTTACATTCCATTGCTCCTGTGGACAACTGGATTTTCACACTTACAAACCAGGGGAGAATGAATCAATTTTAATCAGTGGACAACAATGGAGTGTGTACCATTTTTTCATGTAATATGACAATCCTTGATTGAAATATTAGGGTCTTCAGTATTGTTGATACCATTTCTTTTTGCCAGGTACCACCATTGTGGTCTGACCCACTCCCCATATTTCAAATGTAGAAGTTGGACCTTTGTATTGGGAAATGGGGGTGGCCCTGTTCTATCGGTACATGGGGATGAACAATAACAATCCTTTAGCACCACTTCTGAGCCAACAGATCTACATCAAAAAGGTGTGTCGGTTGATGGAACATGTGATATTTATGTCACAACAAGTGATTTGCATTTACTTTATCGTTTTTGCCTCTGTCTTTTACTACTTATTGAGATGATGGACATCGGTTTGGGTCAATTCAAAGATAACAAATTGGTTACAACTTTCAGTGACAAATACAAATTTTACTAGGTTCCAAGAAACAAAATGGCAATATTCTCACATTGAAAATGCTGCTGGTAAAAAGGTACAATCTGACATTGAGGTACTCTCCGCCAGTTGAAAGTTGCAAAATACACGGAACACACAAGATATGCGACAGGTGGCCATAATTGGTAAAACACTTTTGGTAAAATACGATGTAGCCTGAGCAGTTCTCAACCAGTTTAAGGTTTGGAAATATATAAAAAACACAAGATATGACTGCATGAAGTTGTTGAACTATTTATATGTATTTTACAAACTTTTCAGGATGTAAAGTTCTTTATATTTGAGTTCTAAATCACTTTTGTTCCTGCTGATTCAGACCAAACAAGTTTGAAATGCCCTGTTGGCTGTCATTCCAGCTGTAAAAAAAACAGTGACCTCATGTCCAATGCAGCCTATCTCATATCTCTGTTGTTAGATATCTCTATAAAACAATGGAACAGATCATGACACCTACAGAATAACTGGTGGTAGACAGCTGGCTGTTCTGTTGACTTTTGCGCCCCCCCCCCTCCAAAAAAAAAAAAATCCATGACTAGAACTTTGTAAATAACCTCAACAATGATTCAGGGAGTGTGATCATTTACATAATTCCTTAAGGTTGGCACCTCGGGGACAGATATTAGGACTTTCAAATGTATAACAGTTCTTTCCTGGTCTAGCGCTTGTGGGGGCTCATTTTAAAGCTCTTGGAATAAGAAAAACTTTCACAGTCTCTAGTTTTTCTAAAATTCAAAAATGTTTTATTTTCCCCATGAGTAACACAGGGATGGCAGCCATTTTGATTTTCAAATATTGGTGAATAGAGGGTAACTTGTTTCTTCTAATACCAGAATTTGCACTGTGACCCTGATTTTTATTCTTGATTTTCAAAGGGATAGCTGAAAGTTTGCTTCAGGAAAGTTTGAGCAGTCAGTTGAAGTCGTTCATTATTGAGACACAAACTAAACTAAAACAAAAATCATGAAAAGGATAATCAAAAGTTACAGTATTGTCCCTTCAATATTTTGGAAAATTCTAACAAAACAAGAGTTCACATAAAAAAAATAAACTGAAGATAAAAAGTAAAGCATTACTCCATAAAACTCAGTAAAACAGCATTGATATCGGCAGAATGGAGGAATATTTTGAAAACATAATAACCAGCTTTGAAACTGTTTCCACAAAAATTAAAATACTTTTGAATAAAAATGTCAGATTTGCTGAATAAATTCTATTTGACTCTCTTCTGTTGTCTACTTCTATAGATATCATGTACTGGTGCCTGCATGACATTGTCTTCATCATCAGAATCATCTCCACCAACTAAACCTTCTCTCTTCCTTTTCTTCGGATCTTGGTCAGTATTGAGATCTTTCTCGGCAGTGACACCGTTTTCTGTGGGTTCATCCGCGGCAACTGGTGATGAAAACACAAACAGATATTTCAATGTTTCTGATGATCTACAGTAAAGCAGCGCAACTCTAAGAGAAGTTATCAATTCTTGTTTGCCAACAAGTACTGATAGGATGATGTCAATATCACCCCTTTCACTATGGTTTGCCCCATTTATATTGTTTTCTATGACAAGGTTTGACTTCTACACAGGAAAATGGGAGTGACAAGATACCATTACATCGTTTTTTCCTCCACAGGATTTAGAGGTCACATTATCATACTGAATTCAGTTGAACATATGCAGGCATTGTACAAAGGCCAAGTGATTCTGTAATTTCAGAACAGTTTGATGCTGTATTCATTATTTTCTTGTCTCTGATAATTTTGCCATTCGAAGCAGCACCAACATATCTTGAAGCAATAGCGTATCAACATATCCCATCATCAATGTTAAAACCTGTTTTACAAAGTTAAAAGTTTTACCTTCAGGAATTTGACAGTCTGCTATAGATTGTATCAAGTCATCCACTTTCACAAAAGGACCCTGAAATGACAAAACAAAGCATGCCACAGTTAGAAATATTCAAGATTGACCAGGTTGATATTGTTCACTGACAACTTATCCACACCTGCTCCCTTTATCAAACCACTATTTTTTTCTTGATTTATCGATGTATTCTACTTGAGATAGAAATCATTCTATCTTGCAAATCTGCATATTCCTGATGACTTTGAAACTTAAGGTACATCTGGCCAGGCACTGTACACATATAACTCACATCAAGTGCTATCAGATGATGATGATGATTGTATGAGAGGGTTAGATGATAAAATGAATAAATAAGTTGCAAACGATGATTTCGCGTTAAAAATAACTTACACTGCAGGTCAAAGGTCTATTCTTACAATGTCAAAGGTCAATTCATACATTCTCAAAGTCAATCCATACATTCTCAAAGGTTAATCCATACATTCTCAAAGGCCAATCCATGCATTCTCAAAGGTCAATTCTCACATTCTCAATGTTCAATCCATGCATTCTCAAAGGTCAATCCATACATTCTCAAAGGTCAGTCCTACCTGAAAACATATTGGTGGTGGAAGTATTGTCAGTACTTGTGATGCGGAAGGAGGGAGGGGAAAGACACCGCCTGGCACTGGATGAGCTCCAACAGCTGTAATACAGAAGAAAAAACAGAAAATGAAGATCCCCATCACATACCCTGTCAGTGTTTCCGTTAACGCAAAATCCTGCGTATTTTACGCAAAATTGTTCGGAAATACGCAAAAAAAATCATGACTGCGTAAACAAATACGCATTGAGAAATGCCGCCCAATGACACGACGTACTTGGCCCGCACTACATTGCCTGAACATGGTTCAATGCAGGACAAAAATAGAACATATGCACCTGCTTGCAAGTGACATTCATCATGATATTGCAACATTTTAGACTTTAGCAGACCGCAGCACTTTATGCAACTTTGTATTTCATCAGCACAAAACGTCATGTCAATCAGTTCTGTACAGAAAATGGCACTACAGATGCAAAAAATTCGAGAATCAATTGAGTCTACATGTACGTTGTTGGTAACACAATACAGTTACATGTAATGGTCATTACGTCGCATGTTATTTGGAAAGTGTTTACGGGTGACCATTTAGACTCTGTCGGGTTGCATTCTTGAGAGGTCCCGCTGGACTTTGAACGGTATCTGCTTTTTGTTGGCCCTTTGAAAACACTAATTTCGTAGTCAGAAGGTATTCTCTTTGAACATAACTCATTGGGCTGCTCAGCGATCATATACGGGACATGCATCACGGCATGGCAAATGTTCAGCTACACCTTGAAGCCCCCCAGGTTGTTGTTTTTTGTTAATAGAGCGTTAATAGAGCATGCGCATTACCGGAAACCCCCAAGTTTTACAGAAAAGACTGCCCAGCTCACTTCAGATACTGATTCCTGCCGTACGCATTTTGAATACATTTTACGCAAATAAAAACTCAGTTGCGTAAAATCGTACGCAAGTTTTGAAATTGTAACGGAAACGCTGCCCTGTATGTTATTATCAGAATGCTTTCATGATCCATACTTGTAATGCTGATGTTATTTAAAATTCAAAAATAAACATTTTGTTGTAAGAAAAATGCAAATTCTTGAGTGAACAAACAATTTGCAGTATCACTTGTGCACAGACTTCAATGAATATCGTTGGCTTTCACCAAGTGCATATTATGTGTTAATACCATACTATCAGGTGTTTTTGCCAGAATTGCTTCAGTGTTTCACATCGTTGTTGGAGAAATAAATAAATGGCTCAGGAAGAAGGGAGATTGCTACTGTTCCCCAACGACTGAATAAATATATTTGGGAAAATTCTGATAAAATGTCCAGGTAACTCTGATAGTACTTTCTTTTTTATTACTCTGGACAAAACAATGACTTCAAAATTGACCTTCAGTGAGAAATAGTTACTGATCAAATGATTGTAACAACAGTGAAGATAAGTGGTCACAGACAGCTTTCTGCATTCATCATCGGTGACTTAGGGAGTTCATTAAGATTAGAGAAAATTTGGATATAGCACTGCATATTGCTATGATCGCCAAGGAAATCTTTTGTGTTTTCCTAAGGTTTGTGTCAACAAATCTTCACTGGTGGCATTCTGGATTAACCCTTTCAGCCCTGTCATTTTTCCCACCAAAATTATGACACATTTTACCAATTTTCATGAATTTTTTTGTAATTCTTTTGAAAATTTAGGACCAGGTGGACAGTACTTATCATAAACTCCAGTTTTCGGTCAAAATTTTTGGAAAAATCAGAACAAAATGTTTGGACACGACAAAAGTTGTTTGGGTTATATTTTATGCAGGCAACAAAAATTTACTTTGCGCTCAAAGGGTTACCGGTAATCATCAGTAACTTAAGAAGTCATACAGGTTAGAGAAACGGGTACAGCATATTTCTGTGATGCCCTGGGTTTACCCTTTGTGTTTATACCCTCAGGTTTTTGCCCACAAATCTTCACTGGTGCCTCTATCATTGATCTGAACACTTACGTGGATACTGTCTGGGTTTGAACGGTATCATTTGATGGAGATCTGGTTTGGGATACTCGGGTTTCTTTTCCACTTCCTCTTCCGTGGCTAAAGTCTCTTGAATCAGCTGGGTTGGCGCAGCCATGGTTGGCGTAGGCAAAACTGGTGCATATTTCTTAGACAAGTCCTGAATTTTGGCAAAAATACAAACCATTCAACATATATTGTATATTGTAAAAATGATTTGAACAACTGCATTGTTGTTCAACAGCAGTACCCTGAGAAAGCTAATAATGGGAGGCGGTCGTCGGAACTGTGCTCGAGGGTCGCTAAGGACTCCTACGACTGATGAAAACACTGTATTCGAGGTGATTGGTGATTGATGAAAGTTGAAACATGTTTGTCATAATGTACATCATAAAATCTTAAATGTTGCAGCTGTGTTGACATGGTGCATCTATATATCGTGCATGATATACATTGTTTGTAACCAGAAAGTTGCACATGTGCAGTTCCGATGACTGCCTCCCTTTAAAGTTAATTTAATACGACAATGCCGCCCACATACTGTTGGGTTATGACATGCGTAGTAGTGCTAGTGTTTGTCAGTAATAGGATTGGTTTTGATGTTCTGCTTAGAAAGCAAATCCTTGGTTTAATGACTCAAATATCAACAAGTGACAACATCATTATATGAAAGGAGCATGATACTATGTACTTCACATCTGATTTGAGAAAATGTCGGATAATGACAGTTTTCTTACTCTGAGTCAATATTTATGGAATGTATTTCCACGAGCAATTCTAGTTTTTCCCCAAATGATCAGTATATTCACATGTACTATTTTGTATACTGTTATATATATGGACGGGTATGAAGTCCGAAATAAAGAAATAATAAAAAATAAATTGTTTGTGCATAGGAAAAGTTCAATCATTGGTATGATTAAAACAGGTGGATTATGCTATGCTGCCTGACAATGCCACATTAATACAAGATTTTGGCATTTATTTTACATTTATTTCACATTATCACTTGACTCACCCTGTATCCAAGTGCCTTCAACTCCCCTGCAGAGCAAGGATAAAGATCAAGATACCTGTATCTATCAACCAGTAGTGTCGTCTCTCTTTCTTCAAATTCCTGCAATGGCAAAACAGTGAAACTTGAAAACAGAACTTGATGCATGAAAAGGGAAACCTAACTGTGTGACCAAGGGTTCGAAATGTTGACATCTTTAACGTAGTAGGTGCCTCAAGTAAAAAGACTAAACTTTTGCTCAAAGTTTCTTCAGGGATGTAATCCAACAATTCTCTTTCAAAATCAAGAATAATAATTGGGAGTAAAAATGCAAATATTGGTACTAGAGAAACAAATTACCTAATACCGATATTTGAAATTCAGAATGGTCACCATCTCAGACTGTGTTAACTTTATAGGGAAAAATTATTTTTTCATTTTTGTAAAATTAAGGTGGTGAACATTTTTCTTACTCCTAGAGCTTTAAAATGAACCCCCACAAGTGGTAGATCAGAAAAGAATTGTAAAAGTTTGTGAGTTTGAATATCTGTCCCGAGGCACATTCTACCCTAACACCCCCTTGTAAGATCTTATCCCTTGCAGAAAACTTTGCACACAGATTTCTACATTCTGCAATGTTTCTTCCATCATCGCTTCTTACCTCTTTAAAAACTTGCTGTCTTCTCTTCTCCACTTTCAAGACACTGGACAGATCTCCACACGTTGACTCAAAGTCTTGGAATTTCAGCCAAATTTCTCTAAAAGAGTGAAGAAAGGAAAATAAATCTCAGTTTTGAACTTTCAGATCCTCACTAGAAATGTCCACACAATTGAAATGTAAGATCAAGTGGTTCATCTACTCCAAGTGTATTCATGAATAACACATAAACTCAAGACCATAGGAACTGAGGCAAAGAAGGAGAAGACCGTGTAACTTACTATATTTTTACACTAGAACAGATTTTTCAACAGACTATCCAGAGAGAAGCATTGTTAGAGTACAAGACTGTATAATACTGGGTCCAGGATACACCATGATTTTAAGAAATATTATATATGGATGTATTGTGTTTCCTTTACAGGTAGTGAAAGAAAGAAGATCAAACTAAGAGTTAAGTTCTGCCAGCGGAGACAGTTTGGCCCATGGAATTGTTGAATTGAAATGGAATTCTGCCTGTGCTGTATTGGGAAATATCAAAATCTTTCCAGAAAGTCTACAAGTCAATGAAACTTTATTTTGGTGTCATACCATTGTCATGCTAGACATTATCTGCTGTTCAAATATCTCCAATCACGGCATAGATATAAAATACCAATGCTGCCCTGCATTCTATACTCATTTTCCCACACATGCATGGGGCAGTCACAGAGAACATAATGGAAATTCTTTGTTGCGATCTTGTACATGTACTTGTGATGACAACGTAAAAGACAAACATTATTAACACTTGAAAAGTGATTTCCCAGTTCCTCCATGTTCTGATTTGCCAACATATTGAAGTTTTCCCATACAATCAGAGCTACCATTACAATATTAAAACCATAAATTTAAATATCAATGATGTAAACATCAAATTAATGTTATGCATCACTGTGTTAAAGAATTCCATAATAAACAATGTCTAAAAGTGATTTTTCTTTTGAACAGAGAATCAAATTAAACAATTTCCTTGACATGACCTACCCTGATTTTTCTGGGGGAAGATTTCCTGACGTCAAAACTCTTTCAAATAACACCCTGGTGTTGTTGTCCTCTGTACAGAAGGAAAAAATACAGAATACTCAGGTTGAGTTTTGTCAAGATTGCAATGTATGAATGATTTGTAGGTACGTTCAATGCAGACATGATGTCATCATGGATTCGACCTTGGAATTTGCCAGTTTTGGTTCATTTCTGGAACTTTAGCAACTCGGCAATTTGGAGATTAGTAGACACATGCAAACAGTGTTTCGTACTAATGTCTGGCAACCTATGAAAATGGTCAAGAAATGGTTAAGGATAGAGTACATCACTGGAGGCCTCCTAGAAAACCTAGTTTAGCCACAGGTTTGTAAATTTTTTTCGTGCTTGAACTTTGTGGCAGCGATTGTGAAAGAACTATGCAAGGAGTTTGTCTTGCAACAAAGTGTATTTATCCTCATGACAGTATGTAAGTACAAGTCTACATCAACACCAGTATCATCCAATGCCCCTCTTTTTGAAGTAAAATTTCAATGGTTAAGTCAAACTCTAGAATGTTACAACTGTAATGTACAGGTTTGATAAAAAAGCGAATCTAATGGTGATATAAATGAGGAGTGATTATTTCTCTGGTAACTAAATTTTTTTATCAGCATTAGGCATATCCGTTCAGTACCTAGAGTTTTCCCAGACCAGAATCAAAGTGATCTTGCTTCAGATTTTTTAGTTTTGTATACATTCTTTATAAAATAACTTTATTATTATTCATTGGTGTGTTGTACCAGTAGAATGACCATTTCACTGGTCCACACAAAATACTTTGGTAAATCAAGACCTTGGACAATTGGATTTGCTCACCCTGATTATGTGAGATGACATACTTCTAACTACATTTGCTTAACCCTCCTCTCCCTATTTTCCAATGTAGTGGTCCAACTTCTGGTTGAAAACAATGGGACTCCACACTTTCTACTCTTAACAGTAGCCCTACAATCACCCATGGTGTAGCCCAAACACATTTTTATCAGTAAGGATAAGTCAACGCCAACACCTAATTTTACTATTGAACAAGGGGTATATAGTATTTGGAAAATAATTTTTTGTCATCTTACCATTGAGATGTGAGAGGTAGTCAACATATGAAAGTATATAATCTGGTATGTCACCGTACTTCTTCAAACCTAATTCAAAAATCTTGAAGGCTACACTTTTGTCCTATCAAAAAGAAAAAACACATTGTCAAATTTTAAATAACTTTTCTCAGTACATATACATAGATTAATAATAATTTTGGTGTTACATTATACCTGGGTTTTAAAATATAACCATAGGCACACAAAGTTAAGACATGGGAATTTTACCAGTGTTTCAAAACACAATGGTAACAACAGAGCTAGCTGCCATGAGTCTAAATGCATACAGTATACAAGCATATACTCAGTCTGCTGTATGTATGAAAACGTTCACCCAGTCTGCTGTATGCGGTTGCTTTTATTGATTAGGATATCAGACATTATGCATGATCCTAGAATCCTACACTGAAGCAGATATATGCGTAACATCAATTTGCGATGTGCTATGCAAGTATTGCACTTTGCTGCAGCAGTGAATATGTGACATCAATTTGTGAGGCATGATATGTTACCTTGTTGCTTGTTACAGCAATGTATGTGTGTTGCAGCAGTATCAGTAAATATGTATAATATTGTACTTTGCTGCCATAGCGATGAGTAAGTCATTCAACAGTGAATTTTGACTATTGATATCTTGCTTTGCTGCAGCTGTAGTATTGGCATTAACGTGGGAGTTCTGCTGCAGTGCAAGTGGATGGGTGTGAATGTATGAGGAATGTCTTCACCCTTTGCACTCTGACCCCTGGTACTCTATGACGTCATCGGACATTTATGTCCGAGCCGAGTTCAAAGGGTTAATGATTTAGCTGTACAGGTTTATCAGTAAGCACTGCAGCAATGATCATAATACATAAATTGGATATGTGCACTTTAGTACATTGCTACTGCAGTATACAATGAGTCATGCAGCGATGCATCTGTGACATAAATATGATATGTGTGATATCTTACCTTACTGCAGTAGTATTCCATGAGTGCTGCAGCAATAAAGACGTGA